>NC_090227.1:30240004-30397504 GCF_024489055.1 Chanodichthys erythropterus
ACCACAGCCTACGTATATTGAACAGGTTAGTGTTTATGTATATTTGAATCTAAAGTGGCTGCATCTTCTATTTAGTTATTTTTAAGACAGGCTATTATTTTTCTAAAAATAATAGTGCACAAATTGTTGCTGAAAAGCTGATAAAACAAGTGAAAAAAAATCCAACCACAATATATTGCCTTATGCTGCGTTCACGTCACCTCGTATTTACCGGAATCTTGAGATGACAACACGTGACGTTATATTCGGAGCTGTTCACGTCCTTTTGGTCCTTGGACTGGGAATTATGCATTATGCATTTCCATGACACCACTATCAAGACCTAAATGAATCTACAGCGGCCACGTGTTCAGCTCTCAGAAAACTCCCAGCTTACAAGCTGTGATTACGAGCTCTACGAGGACGTGAACGCTTTTTACAAGCAAGAATCTCGTAACTACAGGAATTACAAGGCCGCGAGAACGCACCTCAAATATCAAGTCAGGATTCCTGTGGGTCCTTGAAAAGTCTTAAAATCATCCAAAAAAAAAAAAAGGTCATAAAGTGTCTTAAATATCTTAAATGTTATAACAATATTATCATTTTACAGGGTTCTTAACTTTGGGGGTGAAAAAACATTCTTTAAACCGACTTTATACTTTTAATGGGCAGCTGGAAGTAGTAAAGCATATGCATTTCAAAATTAGAGTCCCATGCTTTTCGGGCTTGTTCATAATTAAAAGTCCCACATTATGCATTGTGGGGTTTTATGTATATATATAGAATATAGACTGTACTAGTATCAGACCAATAATCTGTTTATTGTCTTTCTTTATACATTAATCTACATTATTATTGTATCTAATCGGTCCTCATTTGCATATGATTGTATCCAGGTATTGAAGCAGTCCCATCCATTTGGGAGGGGAGAGAAGATCCTGAAAAAATTACTTTCAAGGGATAGTGTGTCTCTAGCCACAGTTCTAAAGAGGCTCCTATATGGCGGTGAGAAATACGGTTTTGGCTCGGAAATTGTCACATAGGTTTTGAAATTTCAGAATTTTTTTATTTTTATTGGCATTTTCTCTATATTGCAGCTGTAACAACAAATCTGAGCCTTGACGACAGTATCACACCATCACTTTCAAACACTTGTGAGGAACCAAGGGACGATAGAGTTGTTAAACCGTCCCATGATACCCTCCATGTAATTTTGAGGCCATCTCAAAACAGATCAAAGGAGGATCAATTCTCACAAACCAGCACAAAAGAGCTCTTTAGTTCCCAGGGCTTGTGGCAGAATAGAAACACAGGAGCCATTTTACCTCAAGAGGAAATTTGCGATGATGGAGCGATTGTTACGTCCACGCAGTTGTCAGGTTCTGAAATAGATCAGATTGACTTAAGCCAATCTCTTCTAGTGGCGAAGGACCTGGTTGGGCGGCACAGAAAGGCAAAGACTCAATCTGAACCAGAACAGAAGGAAGGTGCGACTGGTTTTACAGAGCAGATGTGCTCCAGACATGGCAAAAAAATGAGAAGCATCCTTCAGGAATGTTCTGAAGAGCTTGATGGAGAAGCTGTCCAGGCAGAATGCACTCCCACATCAACCCAAAGCACTCCACCTCTTTTCCCACTCACTCCAGAACCTCAAGCATCTCCAAACCAGCCCTCATGCTCAAACCCTGATTCATCCTCTACAAACATTTCAATGTCCTACATCCAGCAGGTCAGTCTTTCACCAGTGTCCTCAAAGAAACCAGTTGCTCCTTCACCTTCAGTCCACCAACAGTCATCTTCATCACCTCAGTCCACAGCCTCAAAACAACTTGGCACCCCAAGAATCAATGCAGGACAGATTTTAGCTACTGTTGTCTTCACCGAACAAAACAGAACCAGTGAACACCATCTGAAACTGTCCTTAGAGAGTCAAAACTTCCTCATGCAGTCCAAGTGGCTTCAACCTCAAGTGTGCCTTAATAGACTGAGCAAGGAAGAGTGTGCCAGAGCCACAAATTCATATGTTTTAGAAGGAGAGCAAGCGGCTGAACATGATCAATACGTGTTATTTGATGTAAATGCACTGTATTCTGATTCATACTCTGATGATTCAGACTCAACGGACTCTGATGACCCTGATTACAAGCCTAAAGGAGACTAAAACAGAGGACACCAAAAAAAGTCCTAGCGAATGTGGTCTTTATCATGTTTTGCAGATGCATAGGTACTCAAACATCTGTTTTAGCAGGTACTCAAAATCTATTTTAGCAGTTTATGTTGAATGTTTGAAAAAACACGCACTGGGTTTGGGAAAAATGCAGCTTTTCCACCTTATTTTTACCTCATCAGTTTACCACATGGAGTTCTTGCTGTCCACACACCTTAGTTCATCCTCTTAGAATATTTTGATGTCCTACATCCAGCAGGTCAGTCTTTCTCCAGTGTCCTCAACAAAACCAGTTGCTCCTTCACCTTCAGTCCACCAACAGTCATCTTCATCACCTCAGTCCACAGCCTCAAAGCAACTTGGCACCCCAAGAATCAATGCAGGACAGATTTTAGCTAATGTTGTCCTCACCGAACCAAGCAGAACCAATGAACACAATCTGAAACTGTCCTTAGAGAGTCAAAGCTTCCTCATGCAGTCCAAGTGGCTTCAACCTCAAGTGTGCCTTAATAGACTGAGCAAGGAAGAGTGTGCCAGAGCCACAAATTCATACAGAACCCATGACATTTTAGAAGGAGAGCAAGCTCTGAACATGATCAATACGTGTTATTTTATGTAAATACACTGTATTCTGATTCATACTCAGAAGATTCAGACTCAACAGACTCTGATTACAAGCCTAAAGGAGACTAAAATAGAAGATACCAAAAAAAAGTCCTAGTGAATGTGGTCTTCATCATGTTTTGCAGATGCATAGGTACTCAAACTTCTCTTTTAGCAGGTACTCAAATTTTTTAGCAGTTTACGTTGAATGTTTAAAAACAAAACTTGCACTAGGTTTGGGGAAATATGCAGCATTTTCCTCTATTAAACATTATTGAACCTCTATTGAACTTTTAAATGTCCTACATCCTGCGGGTAAGTCTTTCACCAGTGTCCTCAAAGAAACCAGTTGCTCCTTCACATTCAGTCCTCTTTATCACCTCAATCCAAAGCTTTAAAGCACCCCATGAATAATATTTTAGCTAATGTTGTCTTCATCGAACCAAGCAGAACCAGTGATCACAATCTGAAAATGTCTTAAAGAGTCAAAGCTTCCTCATGCCGTCCAATTGACTTCAACCTCAAGTGTCCTTTAATAGGCTGAGCAAAAAAGAGTGCCAGAGCCACAAATTCATACAGAACCCATGACATTTTAGAAGGGGAACAAGAGACTGAACATCAACATGTCTTATTTGATGTAAATACTGTATTCTGATTCATACTCAGAAGAAGCAGATGCTGATAACCCTGATTTCAAGCCTAACAAAAACAGGAAATCAGAAAGAAAGTGCCAGTGAACATGGTCATGTTTGTCAGATGCATAGGTACTCAAACATCCCTTTTAGCAGTTTACATCAGATGAAGGTCAAAGTGCTATTGATGGTCAATGCCAAAATATTTATATCCTGTTGACTCCTGTATGTTTTTTTGCCATCAGTCATTGAAGGTTCTATGAAGTGAGCATAACTAAAACTACAAGGTTTCCAATGTGGAACTGTGGAACTTGTGTGCTGTTGGTTTAGTGACACTTTTATGGTGGGTCAGGGTTATCGCTGGGTCTCTGGATGGTGTGCTTTAGTGGATACATATTGACATGTTTTTTTTTTTTTTTGATTGACTTGGAAGGGTTGTGTAAGGACAAACATTTTGCATTATGAAGGGATTTTTTGACTAAGTTAAGTGCACCCTTAATTTGCCTACAATGTCACGGTTATGTTGACCCTACTTTGAGTTTAGATGGTACATCAGTGCAGATAAGTGTTTCAAGGTTAATCTTAGCCTCACTAAATCAGTGTTACTTGTGTACGTGTTGGTTTCTTAAATAGGTTGTCATGCCAAAAAAAAAAAACATGAAAGAGAGTTTAAAGTTCAAGGTTATTGCAGTGTAAAACTGTCCATTCTGACGTTTATTTACCTGCCTTGAGTGTAAACTTCACTTAATGTTGTTGCAATCTATTTTGTCGTTGCATCAGATAGCACACTCATACGTCTAATATCTGTAGGTGTTTTGGAAAATGATTGTTTAAGCTTGAAAGGGTTAAGTAAATCATCCAAGTGACAGCTTTTTCTTATTTATTTTTTAACTATACGACATTGTATTAAAGGGATAGTTCACCCAAAATGAAAGTTTTGTCATTATTTACCCATATGTAGTTCCAAAGCCTTTTGACTTTGTTTTCTTTATGTAAAACACGAACAGAAAATGTTCATGTCCTCGTTTTCCATGCAGTTATACTGAATTGGGATTGGAGCTTTCCAAATGAAAAGTTTTTTGAATGACTGGGGTTGATTGATCGAGCTTGCAAAGCCAGTTCATTGAAAAGATTCCAAACAAGTTGTTTTTTTCTTTTAACTAGATAACACATTAATAGAAACAAGACCTAAACAACACTGATGTGCTAAATGTTGATTTTGAGCATTTGCATGATGGTGGGGGATATTAAAAAACTTCACAAAGACCCCAAGCCTTTGATTTTTCCATATTTTGGATAGTTGGCAAAAGGCTTTGCACATAACAATCAGTTTAGCTACATAATAGCAGAATGGCCCAATAGTTGCAGTTTTGGCACCAATAAAACCACTCCAGCCCCCCCTAAAAATGTGGGCTTGACTTATGTAAGACAGATGTGGCGACCAGCCCCTTTCATTCTCATTACAGCTGCAGAGAATGCTCTCCAAAAGATGCTTGATAATATCTGAGAACATTATAGAGATTCTGAAATATACTATAGCTAGTGTTAACTATAGTTATTCTTTGTTTCTAACATTTATAATTGATATAAATGCGCCCAGGTGCGACAAATAAAACAATTAAAATAAAAATGATTAAGAGAAAATTAGGCAGTAATAGATCTGAAGGAAAAAAAAGCTATAAGCGCATTGCTCTAACTTTGTGTGTACCTGCAGGAGCGTTTGCGCTCCTCGCGCATTTACGCGTCATATCGCGTGCGTAGATCATGTGCATCACAGGCTCACCGCAGCTTCTAGAAAGAGGAGGAGGTTAACCCCCAAAACTATAGAATTTTAGACTTATGATGTAACGGGGGAGTTTTGGACTGCCCTCAGTCTCCACCAATGAAAATATGGGCAAGGTTCGACACCCATTTTGGGGGGTTCTATATAAATTCGGTCTATGAATCATTCTATGCACTTATTTACCTATTTACCTCATTCCCAGCCATTGGAGCGTGATTTTTATATATAAAAAAAACTGCTTAATCAGGTATTTATGTTACATTTTAAGTTCTGTAGGCCTAGGATTTTAAACTACCATATATATGCTAGACCGGGTTTTTATTTTTATTATTTATTTATTTTATTTGGTGTTAATTTAAATATTTTAAAAATATTTTAGGCTATAATTATTATAATTGTTTTTAATAATTTATAACTATTTTAAACAATAGAATGGACTTTCCATATTGCTTTCTTAAGTTTTAGATTTGTGCCACACCAGTGGTGAATATTAGACAATATAGGATATTAAAATTCTGTCATATATTAATCAAATTATTTAAAATAGTAGCCTATTTTGTCATATTAGCTATAATTTATTTTCCTTTTCTATTTTTCATATTTGCATTGTGGTGTTTGTCTTATTTCTGTAAATTTCTGTCAAAAACTAGAAAAGAAAAAGCGTTCTAAAAGCTTTTGTAATATATTTGTATGGTGTAAACCTAATAAAGTGTAAATAACTATTTAAGTGATTGCAGTAGACTACTTTTGCAAATATTGGCTATGATATTGATTCTAATGGAATGCTCTCATACTGTTGCTATGGTTACCTCCTCGTGCAATTTGCTCTTGTGCATCCATTTACCGAATTCTAATTTTTGTAGTGAAACACGGTTTGAAAACACCGTTAAATTGCACACTTGTGTAAATAAATAAATAATAGCTAATAATAAAAATATAAATAATAAATAAAATTAAACATTTTTGTTTTTACATCATTCTGAAACCCATAGGCTAAACGTAAAAATTATTTAGGCGTAAGTATTGGTTAACATATTTTAGGTTACTCTTTCAATGTCATTTTTTTTTTTTTTTTTTCATTCCTTAGACAAAATCGTTCTCAAAAGTGCATAGACCAAAGAAAATGTCTTTTGTGGTGAAAATGAACGGAGCACAGAACAATGGCATCCACAACAATGGTACGAACGGGAACTTCATGAACGGGAACGGTGTGCATCATGTGAGCGTGCGCACTCATGTGAGTGTTAACCCAGCCAAACTTAAGAGCAGCCGGCCGAGGTGGACCGTCAGACCCTCTGAGATGTCCAAGAAAACACTCAACCCCATCCGAGCCATAGTGGACGGGATGAAACTCACTCCCAACCCCGAGAAACCCATGATTGCTCTATCTATTGGTAAGTTATGAGTCAACTAATCTATTTATATACCAATAAATCCAAAATGGAGCCAATGTTTGAAACTTAGCTCTATATTCGGTTGGGATTTATTCTGTTACTTAGGGCCTAACATTTAAACCTTTTAACAATTTCTTGTCAATATTTAGTTAGGCTATATTTGTCAACTGAATGATAAGCCTATTTAGTTAGAGACAGAAACTGTCACATCGCTGTAAGGTGAGCCATTTTATGTACTGCGTATTATTTCACAATGCTTTTGGATTTCGTGGCTTTATATAATGTTTCATGTTTGTCTCATTTCATTTGCAAGATACTTTTTGCTAGAAAATTAAATGTAAATGTATGTTTTGGACCTGATTTTCCTTCAGGTGACCCTACTGTGTTTGGGAACTTGCCAACAGATGACACTGTTTTGCAGGCGATGAAGGAGGCCATAGACTCACACAAATACAATGGCTATGCTCCTTCAGTAGGTAAGTAGTAGGTTTACACATTCACTCTGCTTAATTCGATTTAATGTTGATTTATTTATTTATTAAAGTAGAGAAGTTAATTGCTGAATTTGATATACAACAATAAAACTTCATTCTGAAAGAAAGTGTATAATGCTTTGCGCTTCATGAAAAATAATCTCAGCATTTTGAATAACATTGCCAGGTTACCAAAAGAGCAGAGAAGCTGTTGCAAACTTCTACAGCTGTCCAGAAGCTCCACTGGAAGGCAAAGTGCGTCACATCCATCAATATTATTTTGTCATTAAGTACATTTTATGCCAAAGTACAGATATTTCATAGCTACAGGATGTTTATATAGTTTTCATATAATGCTTTTGTAAATGATCATGATTTTTTTGTATAAATCTGTAGGATGTTATCTTAGCCAGTGGCTGTAGCCAGGCTATAGAGTTGGCCATCAGCGTGTTGTGTAACCCAGGGGACAATATCTTAGTTCCACGTCCTGGATTCTCCCTCTATAAGACACTGGCGGTGTCTATGGGCATCCAAGTGAAGCACTATAATCTGCTGGTGAGTAAATCGCACAAAGTCCATCATCAGGTGAACATGTAATTTGAAAACAAGAATCAAATTGTAAGCAGAGGCTGTTTTTAGAAGGATTTTTCTGTCATCGCAACTTTAGGGAAAAATATGCAATTGCAGTATACAAACATGAGATGAGAGGGGGTGGGATAGGGCATAAACTACTATTGGACGGTTTGTGGAGTGGATGGGGAAAATTGCTGTGTCATTCCTATGGTGCACATCTGGGACCGATAAACAACCATATACGTCACACACACACTCATGCAAATAACACAGAAAGTTATAGCTCAATAATACCACTGTTGATTTAATGTATACATTATAGATAAATGATTATAATGTTTACTTTAATAATTAAGTTATAGGTCCTAACACAATTCAGGTATTCAGGTTTCTTTGTCAAGTCAACTCAGAGTATTAATGTGGTTCAGATAACATAATGTTAGAGTTTCTATTTATTAAACCAATCACCTTCATTGCATTTACTCAAATTTTTATTTTCAATAAACTCAAAATTTTAAGGCAACCAGGTAACTTAATTTTTAAAGTTAAACCACCAATAATTTTTTACAGTGTAGGAATACTTTTATCTTTACTTATAAAGCAACATAGGGTGCGTTTTTGATTAATTTAATATTCTTTAGTGCTTATATAATCCCTTTTATCCAGTTCTACAGTAATTTCTACAATACCTCTTGTCAATAGTCATGCCTATGAGTTTCTTTCTAACATCAGTTGATCTTTCGATCCTTTAGCCGGAGAAGTCTTGGGAGATTGATCTCCAGCACTTAGAGAGCTTGATTGATGACAAAACAGCCTGCCTGATTGTCAACAACCCATCCAATCCATGTGGCTCAGTGTTCTCCAAAGAACACCTGCATAAGATACTTTCTGGTGAATGCACTGATTTACTCTAATCAAACAACATATGAAGAATGTGTATCTCAAAAAATAAAAATTCCAGGATATTAACCAGCTAATATTCTGTGTGGACTAGTGGCGTCAAGAAACTGTATCCCTATCCTTGCTGATGAGATCTATGGAGACATGGTGAGCTCACGTTGAATACAGAAACACCTGCATGATGATTCACTTTCGTTCTTAGAACTCTTTATTTTCCAAGCTCTGTCCGCTTTCAAGCATCTTTTATGAGGTTCTCAATGGTTAATTAGACCACAGTTCTTCTCACAGTGGTCTTTTATGGAGTTCACTCTCTTGGCTCACCTATGACCCCTGTTAAATGACTTGTATGAGTCAACCATAGCAGCTTTTAGTACACTCCATTAAGAAACTTTAACATGCATGGAAACTTTATGCTGCACAAAAGCTTCTTTATAGTGAATAAAAGTTCTTCACACTAAGAAACAAATGTTTTTTTTCTAAGAACTATTTACTGAAAGGTTCTTTGGGGAACTGAAAATGGTTCTTCTATGGCATTACTGAGAAAATCCCCTTTTGGAGCCTTTATTTTTAGTGTACTGCAACTGTAGTGAACATCCTCTTGTTGGGTAGCGTGCATTTTCCTGGCTCAGCTCAGCCTCATCCAACAGTGGAGACCACATCAGCACTGGAGGGATTAGAGTTATGAGTGGTGAATGGATGCCTGACAGCATTTTTGGCTTTAGGTCATGAAGGACAGTAAAAATAGAGCTGGGGTTAACAGGTCCATAACTCTGGACAGTAGTGGCCAAGAGAGAACTTTTTGTAAAGTGGAAAATGATGCCTTTTCAGCTTAGAATTCAGAGTCATCACCTCAATGACTATGCATTTTTCATTACATGTGTTTGTGGTTAGAACATGCATGAAGATGACGTATTAGAGGCGGTGTAGAAGGTAGGGAGAGGAAGGGGCCCCTAGTTTCATTGCAGGTGGCATGTTGACTGGCTAGATGTGTTTTTGAGGTCCATCTGGTACAGTATTGAGCACCCCATGTGGCCTCACTGTCTGGACCTTGTTAAAAACAACAGCAACAAAACATACTTCTGCTTTCGAGCTTGTGAATCAGCGCCAACACCCCAAATTGCAGCATTTTAGCCAATGGGAGATGGGGCGGATCCATCTCCCAGACATAAAACGATAATCGTAATTAGAGCCAGGTGGACGACTGCAAAACAGCTACAAGGAAGGAAGGAACTCTCTCTCCCACTATACCCTTGTAACTTTCTCAAACCCCTTCCTAAAATTCCATGTTCTTGAATAGTAACAGCATGCAGAAATCAACTAAAAGACTAGCCTTACAATTGTCTACGACTCAAAAAGTAAAGAAATATAATGTGAAAGCGGGATCTGACAGACACCAAAGTTTTGATAGACTATATAAATCATTTCTTATTATATTATATTATATTATAAATGTTTTAAGAACAATATTGCTATTTACAATGTTGTAATGAGTTGGCTGAGATATATCTGTCATTCTGCAGGTTTTCCCTGGCTGTGATTTTCAGTCTTTGGCACCTCTCAGCATTGACGTGCCCATCCTGTCCTGTGGTGGTCTGGCCAAGCGCTGGTTGGTTCCTGGCTGGAGAATGGGCTGGATCCTCATCCATGATCGTAACGACATATTTGGAAGTGGAGTAAGTATTAGCCTCTCACCTGTAACAGATAATGAAACACACACACAAAATGTACCAATAATGCTTATTTTCACTCTAGATTCGAGAGGGTCTTGTAAAACTAAGCCAACGCATTTTAGGACCCTGTACTGTGGTTCAGGGAGCATTAGAGAGCATTTTGAATGACACAACACCAGAGTTCTACCAAAGCACCATCACCTTCCTCAAGGTAAGAGGAGTAGAGTTTCAGAGAGAAAAGCTAGATTCAGCATCTGACATTGACAATAACATACTTTTTTTATGATTCTCTTCAGTCAAACTCTGAGATATGTTTCTCAGAGTTGTCAACTGTTCCTGGGCTGAATCCAGTGATGCCATCAGGTGCCATGTACATTATGGTGAGTATAATTTCCTGCGATATATATGATATTGCTTGAAGATAAGAGTAGATTTAAAAAAAAGAAGTGTCATTATTTACTATACTTAAATTAAAGGGATAAGTTAAAATTCAAAAGTTAAAATTCTGTCATCATTTACTCAACTTTATTCTTCTCCAGCTTGAAATTAACAGAAAAAAAACACTGACACACACACGAAAAATGTAATTAAAGTCCTAATGAAACAAGTAGCAACATCTGGGTGAAAAAGATTATCAAAGATTATTGCAGGGTTGCCAGGTTTTCACAACAAAACTCACCCAATTGCTACTCAAAACTAGCCCAATTGCGTTCCTGGGGGTAAAATCCACGTTTTTGGTGGGGTTCCCCTGGAAAAATTTACGTCCAGGGGCTAAATATCAAAACCCCAGACTTGGCAACACTGATGCATCGGTTGTTGATTGGATGGAGGCATATCTGAATGCAAGAAAGAGGCGGGGTTTAAGCAGACTAAATGATTGGAGAAGTCTGGCAGGTCAAAACAAATAATAATAATTTAAAAAAAATAAATAAACATATGCATGGATGAATCATTCACAATAAGATTAATAACATGCATTTAGAAAATGAAATATGAATTTTTATTTCATGTAGACTTTGTACCCTCAGTGAGTTAAACTTGTTGGCCGGGTCGGTTTGATTCATAAATGAATCATTCAGACTGGTGTGGTGAACTGGATCGACAGATTCGATTAAAGGTTCAGACTTAAGATATTGATTCATTTTTTTTTTACTTATACTTCAATGGTGCTTTTTGAAACAACATGCATGTGAGTAGGCCTAAATAATGTCCGAATTTTCATTTTTTGGGTTAACTATCCCTTTAAATGGCCTGATAGACACTTCATCATACTTGGCACATTTTCTCATCAGGACGTCCATATTAAGAAGTGAGCATGTTTGCAAAGAGTGCAAAGTTGCAAGTCAGCAGAGATTACATGTATTTAATGCTGGCTCATCCTCAGGTGGGGATCGAGATGGAACACTTCCCAGAATTCCAAAATGATGTGGAGTTCACTGAACGACTGGTCACTGAGCAATCTGTGTTCTGTTTGCCCGCTACGGTGAATTATTCATCTCCCTATCTTACCTTATTCTGTTAGAGTGCATTTTCACTTTATCGTCTGACCTATTATTTGTCACAAAGCTTGGTTCCATGCTTTTTGTATCTCTATTATGACACCCATGTTGTTTCTCTCGGTAGGCATTTGAATATCCAAACTTCTTCCGAATTGTAGTAACAGTCCCAGAGGAGATGATGATTGAGGCGTGTATTCGGATCAGAGAATTCTGCGCACGTCACTACCGACCTCGGAGCCAAGACAGCCACGAACTGGACCAGTGAAAAAAACAGATGGATAAGAAAGGTCAAAAGACTAAAGAATAAGAATAGTGGTGTCCAAATCTGCAAAATGAATGAAAGTGTTAAAAGAGAGGACAAATTTATGTGCATTACATGTGACAATTTAAATATTTTCTTTTTTCAAGAAACTCAAAGTTCTATGCAAGCAACATATTTATATATATTTTTATATATGTGCTAGTATTATATAGGGAAGGGGTGGGAGGGTAGGTGCTTTGGGGGTTATTGTATGAATATTTTTCCATCATTATAAAATATTGTAGTCTCTTTTCTTACACTGTAACAGACATTGTGATTTGGGAAGCCTTGTGACCAAACCATATAGTCATTTTGTGTGTAACCTGCATGATGTGAAGTATTTATCCTATATGTGATGTTTTATGTGATGATGGAATAGAACATTTTGTAGTGCATCTGTTTAATTTGCATGCTCAACTGCTCTGAGAGTCAAAATAACATGTATGGCACACATATAACAATGTTCTTTAGATTTTTGTTTTCAATTGTTACACCTCAAAAATTATTTAAATAAAATTGTATCTCATGAGTTCTTTAAGGAGCAACATTTTTAATGTCTTATTGCTGTAAACCTATTATTATTATTATTATTATTAAAGGCACTTTATGTAAATTTTTTGGTTAAAATACAAAATAGCTTTGTTTGTGCTTCGGCTCTGCTGACTGTAAGAATAACTATTGTTATTATACTGCTCATAAAACATTTACTAGACTTAAGAAATATAACCAGTTTAGACTAAATGATTAGAAAATTCCAGCAGATCAAAAAATAAATAAATAAATAATGAAACATGCATGGATGAATCATTGACAAAAAGATCAATAACATGCATTTAGAAAACAAAATTGGGTGAATTTTTATTTCATGCCGACTGTAAACTTTGTGCCTGAATAAAGTCAGTGAGTTAAACTTGTTGGCCGGGTCGGTTTGATTCATAAACGAATGAATCATTCAGACTGGTTTTGTGAACTGGATCGACAGATTCAATTAAAAGATGAGACTTAAAATATTTAAATATTTTCGCCATTTTTAGGGCCCGAGCACCGATGGTTTGAGGACCCTATTGGAATTAGTCAATTATTCTTCTCCGCATTTTTGAGGGCCTAAACATGTTCGAAAACTCATGAAACTTTGCACACGCGTCGGAATTAGGTGTGACAAAATGGCTCGATAGCGCCACCTACAAAATTTCAATTAAGTGCCCTTCGCACTACGTTTCACGTACAGGTATGAAATTTGGTAGACACATGTAACAGCCCAATACCTACAAAAAAGTCCTTGGTGCAAAATCTGAAAACCCAACAGGAAGTGAGATATTTTGAATTTTCTCAGCAAAATCTTTGCAGTTTTTGCCATTTCTAGACATTGTACTTAAACTCCTCCTAGAGATTTTATGAGATAAACATCATATTTGGCAAGTCTAATCTAAAGGTCTTTGCCACGTTAAATTGCGAAGATCTTGAGTTTTCGCTGAAGTGCATGTCTGTTGCGGCCTGACAGTGCGATGTTTTGCCTTGAAACAGGAAGTTGTTGTAACTCGGGCATACAATGTCCAATCTGCCCGAAACTTCACATGTGTGATAAAAGTTCTGGCCTAAAGACATTTAAATGCCAATATTCAGTTAGTCATAGCACCACCTGCTGGCAACAGGAAATGGCATGCTTTGCACTGTAATTCACTCCCAGAAACATTTAAATTTGCCATGAAGTACAAAACATGCTAGAAACATGTTAAATCGTGCAACACTTAACTAAGTGTTAATGTATGTGATTAACGCCACGAAACAGGAAGTTGTTGTAACTCAGGCATACAATGTCCAATCTGCTGCAAACTTCACGTTTGATAATAGTCCTGGCCTGAAGACATCTACATGGCAATATTCAGTTATAGTCAAAGCGCCACCTGTTGGCAGCAGGAAGTGTGGCACTTTGAAATGACTTTGGCATAATTCTCCTGTATTCTCCTGTATTTACTCGCTTACACTGTTCGCTGTTTTCATAAGGCCACCGTGAGGGCCCTTTCATCGCTGCTTGCAGCTTTAATTTTACTTATACTTCAATGGTGCTTTTTGAAATGACTAGCTGAAGATGTTACTGTACCCATAACACACGGCACGTCCTTAGCACAATTACAGCACAGAGCTACAACCATAATGAAATGATCCATCACAATATTAAACATTATTGATCTGACTGTACTGACGCTGTTGTATGAGAACTGAACAGAGCTGGATGTTGACATCACTGTTTTCTGCAGAACTATTTTATAGATTAAATGAACTAATTTAATTGAATCAACTCTGAACTGACTTCAGCTGAACAACAGCTAAATGCATCATTTTTCTGTTATCACTGTAAAGCTGCTTTGAAACAATCAGTATTGTATAAAACGCTATATAAATAAAGGTGACTTGACTAGATAATGCTTTACAATGAACTCTGTTATAAAGCTACATGGCAATTTATCTGTTCAATAAAATACCTTACTCATCTGTTGAGTAATAAAAACGCCATCTCCGTGGGTCGCTTTTACATCATTTCAAATCCCTCAGTCCTGGCCTTCCACGTAATGCCAAGCCAATGTTGATTCTCATTTTATTACAAGCTCTCTCACATTCTCTTTGTGCCAGCAGACTCCTCTGTTCTGCAATTTTTTTTTACGGGTGATTCACTGGCATTTTGAGAATTAGCGTGCTCCATGGAAACTTTTATTGCTCATTAATGCAATATGTAAGCAATTTTATCACGAAAATCATCTTGTCATCCCTGTTTTGTTTATTGGGGAAGCATATCTTTAATAATATTTCAGTATTATTGATTACTCAGATTTGATTGTAGATGAAAGCTTTATTTTGTTTTTAGATTCTGTTGAGCATTTTATTTTTTTTTTGTGCCTTAAAGTTTGGTTTTGGTCCTTTTTATCAAAGCACTTTATGCAAACAGCAACTGTTCTGTCAAATTGAAAACGGACTCATCCAGATTTAATTTGCAACATGGAATCAGACAATGTTGCCCAATTTCACCATATTTATTTGTATTAGCTGGAAAATCTTAGGGCAAGCTCTGTGCAGGGCATTAATATTGCAGAGAGGCAGATCATACCAGGCGAATCTCAACATAACACTGACTGTTACGTAACAGTCGGGATCATTAATATGTACGCCCCCAATATTTGCATATGCCAGCCCATGTTCAAGGGCAGCCAGTATTAACATCTGGATGTGCACAGCTGAACGGCAGACTAGGTAAGCAAGCAAGAACAATAGTGAAAAATGGCAGATGGAGCGATAATAACTGACATGATCCATGATAACATGATATTTTTAGTGATATTTGTAAATTGTCTTTCTTAATGTTTTGTTAGCATGTTGTTAATGTACTGTTAAATGTGGTTAAAGTTACCATCGTTTCTTACTGTATTCACAGAGACAAGAGAGCCGTCGCTATTTTCATTATTAAACACTTGCAGTCTGTATAATTCAAAAAACATAATTCATAAAACAGTGTAGCATTAGCCGTTAGCCATGGATCACAGCCACAAATTCATTCAGAATCAAATGTAAACATCCAAATAAATACAATACTCACATAATCCGACGCATGTATGCATGACAAACACTTTGTAAAGATCCATTTTGAGGGTTATATTAGCAGTGTAAACTTTGTTTGCACGCCATTTAAAGGGGCCGCAACATGAATCGGCGCATTTCTAATTATGCCCCAAAATAGGCAGATAAAAAAATGAATTAAAAAAAATCTATGGGGTATTTTGAGCTGAAACTTCACAGACACATTCAGGGGACACCTTAGACTTGTATTACATCTTGTAAAAAAACGTTCGATGGCACCTTTAAATATTAATAAATGTGAGTTTTTTCAATAAAAAACTGGGATTTGACAAACGTAGATGGCATTCCAGTGAAAGATATTTGGCACAACAAATATTTGCTGTACACAAATAAATAAATTTACTTTGATAAATACTAGGAGTTTTTGTCACATTATAAAATCCCAGTCACAGCAAGGAATATGCTATTGTTTTTGGAGCCATCCCTTCTGGGATTGTTATGTTTACAAAGGGATTTAATAATCAGTTTTCTCAGATTCTGCCACATCTCAATGTGTTTGAAACATTTGTTGGTAAATCATCCCGTACCATAAAGTCAAATAACAGGAGTGCTCATGTTGTTTCAGCATGAGGTTGTCTTTTGTCCTAATGCCATCTTTTATTGAAACGTATGAAAACTTGTACACTGTAAACCCTAATAAGTTGAGACTACTCAAATGATTTGAGGAAAGTGATTCCCTCAGTTCAATTGAGTAATGGGGAAATTGACAACTCATTTTAATTGAGTTGACCTAATGTGGTCTTTTCATTGAATTAACTTAAATGTACAAATACCTTAAAAGGCAAATATGTAACATTAACTGGGATAGAGTGTGGGCTTTGCCTCAGAATTTTGTTATGTACAATAAAATAAAAGAAGTGTCTTATAAAATGATACATCTGTGTTATCCTAAAAAATTGTTTTTTAACAGGTTTATTTCTAATGACTTTGATGTAAATAGCTCCTTCTGTGGTCTCCAAATTGAAGATTTGTCTAATCTGTTTTAGTATTGTGAGTTTACTAAGAATCTCTGCAAAAAACAGTATTTTGTGTGTATAATTCCTGATAGGCTAACCATAGTGAATCAGGGTGAGACAAAAACACATTTTGAAAGAAGTATTGACTCATTATTTGAATTTTGTTACTTCTGAACTAAAAAAAAGTTACATAGTGTACCTTTAAAAATGACTATACAAATAGATGTGAAGAGGTAGATTTTACAGCTCCTCACTGCTGTACACGAGATCCAGGGGACGAGGTTAGATCCAGATCCAGGGGGCAGGGACGGGTAGTTTTGTGTAGGGTATGTTTGGTGTAGGCAATAAGTACTGTGATAGACATGACCAATAAAATCTTAAGAATCGGGACTATTATCTATTGTGGGACTAGGCAGATTTAAAATGCTTTTGTGTGTCAGTGTGCTGCCCTCGAGTGTTTGATGCATGAATTGCAGAATACAAAGCAAAGCATTGCTCTCTGTTTATGGGACAGGGATAGCTGCAAGTCGGAGTAATGGGTGTGACGAAAAGTGAATTGCTATAACAGAAACGAACCACTAACCCTACCCCACACCCTGACAGACAGCTTTCACGACCAATGATAAAGACCTTTATCCACGCCCCAACCTTTTGTCATGCCCATTACTCCAACCTGCAGATACCCACACTTATTTTTTATACCTTTCTATACCTTGTTAAATTGTAATTAAAGGTGAAAGATGAAAACTTAATTTATTTTTGACATTTTAATTGATCTCTATTGGTTTTGAGGATACTTCCTAATTTACACACACAAACACACATCTCGAGGAAGTAACACAGGGTCACATGAGCTCTAAAGGTCACCTTCACAATTGTGCCAATAGCCTGAGGTTTCAGGAAACATATGTACAGGAACAATAGTGGTAAATTATTTGCACCCACATGCACATATACACACTGACACACTCCTTGTCAAGTTCAATGATTAACTGCAAAGATAAAGAGAAGGCAGTTCTGCTTAAACTGCAAAGAGGAAGATATGAGCTAGAAATATAGAGATAGGAAAAGGACAGGAAAGACAAGTCAGTCCACTTAGCTGCTACTCACTGCACAAATCTTTCTTACATGGAGGAGAGAGCCGGACAACCTAGGACGATTGAACTAAATGATGGCACATGCATGCCACTACTGGGACTTGGAACATGGAAGCCAGAGGTAGCATTCCATTTCTTAGCCTCATACTAACATACATATATAGGATAAATTCAGATCAATGAGGGAAACTTTTCTGAACATTCAAATTTACATTATAATTGACAAGGGGCTAGTTGTCACATTGGGAATTATGTGGAAAACTGTAACTACAAGCTTCATTGCACAATGCTAGCAGTCATTTTTTTTTTTTTTAATGTTGGTTTCAATAATACTAGTCTATTCAATGACAGTTTTCCTTTTTGAAAACATACCCACCTCCCATATATTATATTGCTCATCTTTCACTGTATTTTGTTTATTTTTGTTCCCTGTATTAATTTTGTGATTTCTGTTTCTTAATACCACACATACATATGCATTCCATTCTTTCAAGACCAATGGACTGCCACCTTATAATGTTTAATAGTGTAATTATGGCATACTGATGTAACAGAAACTATCAATGATTTAATGTTTTACAACATGGTGAACAGGCCACTGGCCCAGATATGTGTCAAAGGGTAGCTGAGGCAGCGATTGCTGCTGGATATCGGCATATAGATACAGCCTACAGCTACCGGAACGAGACAGAGGTGGGAAAGGCCATCCAGTCCAAGATACAGCAGGGCATCATCAGACGCCAAGACATGTTCATAGTCAGTAAAGTGAGTTCAAGTCTTGTTGGGGATCTAAGGTGAAATCGATGTAGACATTTAAAAGGAGCAAAAACATCATACATGCAATAACGATGCCTCTTTTTTTCAGCTGTGGTGTACTCACCATGCTCCTGAAGACATTCCAGTTTGCTTAAATAAATCTTTAAATGACCTGCAGCTAGACTACTTGGACCTGTACCTAGTGCACTTTCCAGTAGGACTAAAGGTAGCAAATACAAGAATTTTCAATATTATATTGAAATATAATGATTCAATATATTATAACAAATTATATTTGTTTAAAATAAATGTCATTAACCCATTTTAGTTCACCCCAAAATAAAAATTATCATTTACATTTCATATTCTGTTGAACACAAAAGAATATAGAATGTTGGTAATCAGATAGCCATTGACTTCCATAGTATTTTTTTTCCTACTATGAAATTCAATCACTACTGTTAACTGTCTGGGTAGCGTTTCCCAAAAGCATCGTAAGCCTAAGTTGATCGTAGCTCCATTGGTTTCAATGGAGCTACGATCAACTTAAGCTTACGGTGCTTTTGGGAAACGCAGCCCTGATTATTACCAACATTCTTAAAAATATCTTCTTTTGTGTTGAACAGAACAAAGAAATTCACACAGATTTGGAACAACTTGAGGTTGAGTAAATGATGACAAAATTGTCATTTTGGGGTGAATATCTCTTTAAGTGCCTAAATATAGCCTCCTTTTACCTCTGTACATAAGTATCAATATCAAAATAACATTTATTAATAGTCTCCTTAACATAGTTTGTTGGAGTGTTCAAGGGTTAGCCAAAAATGAAAATAATGTCCTTTATTACTCACCCTCATGTCGTTCTACACCCGTAAGGCCTTCATTCATGGAACACAAAACAAATTAATATCTTTTAAAACATATTTAAAACAGTCCATGCGAGTACAGTTCTACCTTAATATTATAAAGCGACGAGCATACTTTTTGTGCGCCAAAAATACAAAATAACGACTTTTCAACAATACAGTGATGGACCGATTTCAAAACACTGCTTCTGAGCTTTACGAATCGCGTGTCGCTGCTGAAATCACGTGACTTTGGCGCTCCGATTCTATAATTCGATTCATAAAGCTCCGAAGCAGTGTTTTGAAATCAGTTCATCACTATATTGTTGAAAAGTCATTATTTTGTTTTTTTGGTGCACAAAAAATATTCTTTTCGCTTTATAATATTAAGGTAGAACCATTGAACTCACATCAAGTGTTTTAAATATGTTTTTAGTACCTTCATGGATCTTGAGAGAGGAAATGTCATTGCTGTGAATGCAGGCCTCGCTGAGCCATCGGATTTAATCAAAATATCTTAATTTGTGTTCCGAAGATGAACGAAGGCCTTACGGGTGTAAAACGACATGAGGGTGAGTAATAAATTATATTATTTTAATTTTTGGGTGAACCAACCCTTTCAGTTTCTCTCAGTTATCAAAAAAGCTTTAATTACCTTTA
Source organism: Chanodichthys erythropterus (assembly GCF_024489055.1). Taxonomy (NCBI): domain Eukaryota; kingdom Metazoa; phylum Chordata; class Actinopteri; order Cypriniformes; family Xenocyprididae; genus Chanodichthys; species Chanodichthys erythropterus. The sequence goes on from NC_090227.1 coordinate 30,259,923, forward strand.
GCTTTAGCATCAGTTACTATTTTTAATCTGTAAATGAACTTTATTTCTTGTATTCAAGATAAAGTATTTACTGATTTTTTCTTATAGAAAATCGGCGATGAGCTTTTCCCAGAAAAGGATGGAAAGATACTCACAACTGACATAGACTATGTTGAAGTCTGGAAGGTAATGCTAACACTCAACATAATGTAAATACATTGCTAATGATGTCAAGGTCTTTAAAGTGTGCTGCTGTCTGTTTCAGGGAATGGAAGCTCTGAAAGCCACAGGGAAGGTGAAAAGTATCGGTGTGTCTAACTTCACAATCGAGCAACTAGAGAGGTTGCTATCTGTGGCCAAAATCCCACCTGCTGTTAATCAGGTGCATATGATTGTTTTGAGTTTACAAGATGTAATTATGAGTTCTAAGGAGATGTGAATGTGTTTTTACAAGCAGGAATCTCGAAATTGCGGTAATTCCGACATGGCATGAACTCATCTTTAAATAAGGACTCAATAAATAATATTAGCATGAAAAATATTAATGATATCAGTCTAGAAACGATAACTGATGTTAAAAACAATGCAAATAGCCTAGCTATTTATGTATCTACAGGTGGAGCTCCATCCTTACCTGGTTCAGTCTGATTTGATTGACTACTGTAAGTCCAAGAACATTGCTTTAACAGCCTACAGTCCATTTGGCTCACCTGGAAGACCTTCAGAATAGTAAGTTTAAACTATCCTATGTAAGAGTACAAAGACATTTGCATCACAAATCAGCTCTAAATCTTATCAAAGTGAATGAGGAGGTTGAGAATGTCAGATGAGTTCACTAAAAACATTTATCAAAGATTATAACCTAAACATTTCCTTACCTCTGCAGCCAAAGAGGAGATACGGATCCCATGACATTACTGGAGGATCCTGTTGTCGGGGATATTGCCAAGAAGCACAGACGGACCCCTGCACAGGTCAAACCTTTCTCAAAACAAGTATCGTCATCCACTTTTCTCTTTTTGGGTTATAATGTTGGATTGAATTGTCATGCAGGTTCTGTTGAGGTATCACGTTCAGCAGAGCATTGTAGTGATCCCAAAGAGCATGAAATCCCACCACATTTTGGAGAACACAAAGGTAAACTACTGAATATTCCATATATCCCAATATTACATAATATTATTTCTCCTGATGATGTCAGTTGTTACCTTGAACTTTCATTCAAGCAAAATATTAAGTGACAAACAGTAGGAATAATAAACATTTCTTGTAATTTTACATTTTCCAGTCACATTTTAATCAGAATGAGGGTGTATTTTAGATACTTTAAAATTATTATAACTATTATCCCTATAATGTGTGTGTGCAGATCTTTGATTTCACTCTGGATGAAGAGGATATGAATGCTCTAAGGTCTCTGAATCGAGGCTGGAGGGCGTGCGTCATTACACAGTAAGAGAATATGGTTTTCTCTTTAAAAAAAAAAAAAATAGTTTGTAAAACAGTGTGCAATATGCAACTGTAAACACTTCAAACAGTTGATACACAGTAGTGTTGCATGTTTATAGTTTCAAAAATAAAAACTTTTATTTTGCATTTAAACTATTTAAAAATGTCTTAACTTGGGAAATCAAAGCGCAACTGATATTCCTTCCAATCAAAAATGGAAGGTCACATTAAAATGCATTGCATTGTGGGATACAATATGGCATGCAGTTACCGTAGCATACTGCATTTTGGCAAATAGTAGATAATGCTGGTATTTTGTTCATACTGAGAATTCACAAAATGTGAACTGTATACTTGCTAAATACTATAGAAACAAATAGCTAGCGAGCAGTTAACTGATGGTGTTGTTGCTCCTCAGATTGGAATCACATCCCTTCTACCCCTTCAAGTGAAATCCTGGATGACTAACTAGAAAAGATGATCATCAAGCACTACTGGAGGATGGAGTAAAGAAGATACTGTTTTTTTTCATTAAGTTCAGGTATTCATATGTGTATAGATAAACTACCACATTTTAAGGCACTGGAATAAAATGTTTTTGAAAACATTGACAGATGTCATTACTGTAACTTCAGTAAGTTAAAATAAAGCATTCACACTGGTTTAAAAGTTTGGGGTCAGTAAGATTTTTAATATTTTTATCTTTTGCTCATCAAAGCAGCATGTATTTGATCTAAAATACTGTAAAAACAGCAATACTGTGATTATTACAGTGACAATAACAGTTTTCCATTTTTATATATTCTAAAATGTAATTTATTCATGCAATTTCAGCATCATTACTCCAGTCTTCAGGGCCATATGATACTTCAGAAAACATTCTTATATGCTGATTTGGGGATCATTTCTTATTATTAACAATGTTGAAAACAGTGCTGCTTAATACTTTTTGCAGAAATCAAGATACATTTTTTCAAGATTCTTTGATGAGTAGAAATTTCAAAAGAACAGCATTTATTTGAAACATATCTTTTGTAACATTATAAATGTCTTTTTAGTCACTTTGTTTCCTTGCTGAATAAAAGTATATATATATATATTTTTTTTTTTTTATCTTACTGACCCCAAACATTTGAATGATAAGGAAAAAGACAGACGAAACAGGCATGTAAAATGGTCACTTCAGGTTGTTTTAATTGTAACTCAAAAGAATTGAGAACTCCAAAAAAAGTTTGTAACAAAAACTACAATATTAGTTTGTGCTTTTCAACTTCAATTCATAGTCTAACATATCACAGTATCTCCTGCTGACCTCTTTTTAAAAGGATCTGAGAAGCAGCCAATGGCATCAGGCTTCTGACAACCTACATTCAGAAAGTCAATTCTCTCATAAAAGTGTTCTTCAGATCACTTTTTGAATCCAATAAGCTGCCCCAGACAATCACCTGTGTTGCTCTTGGCTGGAATTCTGTTTGTCTCTCTCTGAGGTATGACCCTCTATACTGTTGGTTTGCTGGGGTCTGACAAGGCACACACACGCCGAAGCTCCAGCAATGTGCTTCGGTAGATTTGGACCCAAAACCCACTGGCCCTTGTCTGGAACAAACACTTGAGTGCCCTGAGAAAAGTCCATGGCCTCCCAGGTGTACCCTCCCAGCACGTAGATCTTTCCATCCAAGACTGCCACCCCTGCCTCACTGTTAGGGTACCTGAGAGGGGCTACCTTGGTCCATTGATCGGTCTGCGGGTCAAAGGCCTCCACTCCCAACACGTCGAAACGCTCCATGCTGTCCTCATGGTCATCACTGCCCCCAATGACATAGATTCTGTCCTCCAGAGATGCCATAGAGTGCCAGCCTCGTGCCAAGATCATGGCCTGTCGTTCTGTCCATGTGTCTGCAGTTTTAGGGTCATAACTTAGCATGTCACGTCTGTACGGGCCGATCTGGTAATCATGACCCCCAGAGATATAGACAATGCCATTGTGAATAGTCCCTGCATGACCATATGTGAATCTATGAAAAGAGATTTTAAAAAAAGTTTTAGCGTTGTTTGTAAGATATGTTTTAATAATAATATTCAACACTTTTAATTGAACGTGAGAAAGGATGAGATTTTAGCAACTTTTAAGGTGTTTTTTTTTTTTTTTGTGAATATTTTTGTTTTGTACTTTGTCAGCACCAGTAAATTATCTTTATGTTCCACAGTGGAAAGAAAGACCTATGTGATTAAATGACATGAATGTGAGTGTAATGCTAATAATTTGTGACAGAAGTACACTAACATTCAAACATTTGGTGTCGGCATGATTTAATGTTTTTGAAAGAACTGTCTTACCAAGTCTGCATTTATTTGATAAAAAAAATACAGCAAAAACTGTAAAATTATGAAATATTATTCCAATTTAAAATAGCAGTTTTCTATTTTAATATACTTTAAAAAGTAATTTATTCCTGTGATGGCAAAGCTGAATTTTCAGCATCATTACTCCAGTCTTCAGTGTCACATGATCCATCAGAAATCACTCTAATATGCTGATCTGGTGCTCAAAAAAACATGCATTATTATCAAAGATGAAAATAGTTGTGCTGATTAATAGTTGTTAAATTTTTATCAAAATTCTTTGTTGAATAGAAAAGTCAAATAAATTATTAATTTCCTTATATAACCTTGCTGACCCTAAACTTTTGAACAGTAGTGCACAAAGTGAAATCAAAATACAGTACATATCCACATAAACAGGTGTCACCTTATGAAAAAAATTATCAAAAACAAATAACCAACCTGGGCAATCCTGCAACATAGGCCCAGTAGTCCTCAGCAGGATGGTACACTTCAACAGAAGATAAAGCACCGCTATCATTGCGTCCCCCAACGGCTATAAGACAGTCTCCCATGGTTCCCAGAAAGAAATCCACACGCCGCTGGTTCATAGGGGCACCCTGCAGATCAGCAGATCACTTGGATTAACATTCAAATTCCAGCACAATTCTCTACTTGTCACATGCTTGGGAATTTGCTTGCTAATTATTATAATTATATATATTTTTTATTAACACTCAATTTTATATCTTCATCAATATTATTATGTCTATAAAATTAAAGGTCCAGTAATAACTTTATAAAGTAATGTGACTTTACTCTCCTCCACCAACATCACTTTCTCCCACACCCTTCGTCCAACCTCTGGTCACCTTTCGCTGTAACCTCCGTTCTTGCTCCTACACACTTTTCCTCACTGGTCTCTGCATCCCTCCCTTCCACTAACTACTTCTCTTCTCTGGACGTCAATGAAACAACAGACACTCTATGTTCCACTTTAACATGATAACATCTGGATTAAATCTGTCCTCTCATCTCTAAGCCACATGTGACACCCTCCAGCCCCTGGATCACAGATGTTCTCTGTGACCATCAAACCAAGCTCAGAGCTGCTAAGAGGAGATCTGTCCTTATTATACTAGACCTGAATGCCTTTCAATTCCAGCTGCCTTTGACATTGTAAGCCACCCGATCCTCCTATCCACCCTTTCTGACTTGGGCATCACAGGTGCTATACTTCAGTCTTGTCTCAAAGGCCGGTCTTTCAAAGTTTTCATGGAGAGGAGGGGTATCTGAGTCACATGGATTCTTCTACCAATGCAATACAGCTGTATCTGTCATTTCAACCTGATGGTTGAAATGACGGAGGTTTGCTCTTCACAAAATCAGACCCTTCCTGTCAGAGTATGCTACACAACTTCTTGTCCAAGCTCTTGTCCTCTCAATGACTAGACTCCAGTCAGTGCAACTAATGGCGCTTTTCCACTGTGTGACATAACTTGGCACGGCACAGCTCGGCTCGCTTTACCTTTGGTTTGCTTTTCCACTGCAGTTTTGTACTGCTTCAAAATGGGTAGGATTATAGACTCGTTATAGTTGCGGCGACACTACTGCCATGGATTTGTCTACCGACCACGATACATCCATTTCTTTTTCAAGTTGGGTGCAACAGTTCTTTTAAGGTGCCCTAGAATTGAAAATTGAATTTACCTTGGCATAGTTAAATAATTCGAGTTCTGTACATGGAAATGACATACAGTGAGTCTCAAACACCATTGTTTTCTCCTTCTCATGTAAATTTGATTTGTGCAAAAGACCTCTGAAGAACAGGCGAATCGCAACATAACACTAACTGTGACGCAACAGTCGGGATCATTAATATTTACACCCCCAAATTTTACATATGCCAGCCTCAAGGCATTAGACAAGCCAGTATTAACGTCTGGAGCAGCACAGTCAAATCAATAGACTTTATGCAGGTAAGCAAGCAAGGACATTGGCGAAAAATGTCAGATGGAGCGATAATAACTGACATGATCCATGATATTTTTAGTGATATTTGTAAATTGTCTTTCTAAATGTTTTGTTAGCATGTTGCTAATGTACTGTTAAATATGTGTAATGTTAGCTTTAGCCCCGTTAGCCGCAACATACTATCAAACTCATTCAGAATCAAATGTAAAACATCCAAATAAATACCATACTTACATGATCTGATATGCTGCATCATGAACACTTTGTAAAGATCCATTTTGAGGGTTATATTAGCTGTGTGAACTTTGTTTATGCAATGTATTATAGAGTTGCGAGCTTGGGGGAGGGAGCATTTAAAGGGGACATGCACAGAATCGGCACATTTTTAATGATGCCCCAAAATAGGCAGTTAAAAAATTGAATAATTAAAAATCTATGGGGTATTTTGAGCTGAAACTTCATAGACGCATTCAGGGGACATCTTAGACTTATATTACACTTGTGAAAAAAGGTTCTAGGGCACCTTTAAAAGAAGTCATTTAACAATTCTTGCGAGCACATGATACTTTGGTGGCTGTTACTGACTATTTAAATCTAGCGGGCTTGGTGTCTTGCGTTTCAAATCCAATGACACTGGTAGTGACGATTTTCTCTGACCAATCAGTGATCTGCAGTGTTTATACATCACATTTTGGTATCGGTACGGCACGCTTGGAACCTCAACCGAGGTGGTACTATTTAAGCAAGCCATAGCATGCAGTGGAAAAGCATCATAAGTCATAAATCCAGCTGCTGCATAAGAGAACCCATATCACACCACTCCTCATCTCATTCCACTGGCTCTGTTGCAGCCAGAATCAAATGTAAGGCTTTAACACAGGCTTTCAGAACTACCACTGGAACAGCACATCCCTACCTCAGTTTTCTCTTACAAGTTTATACTCTCTCCCACCAGCTAAGGAAACTGAATGAGCAAAGCTTCTTGATCCTTTACAATGAGGCAAAATAACTCTTTAAAACTTTCACCCTCTCTCTTCCTCTCTGGTGAGCTGCCAACTTCCACCCGAACCACTGCAACCATCAAATTTTTCAAGAAGCAGCTGAAGACACACCTCTTTCACAAGCACTTAACCACCCCACACCCTTAAACAAATGCACTTACACACAGACACACACAAAGAGTTCTCCTCAGCATTTCAGCAAATGTATTGCAACATTACAAATCATGTTTCATTTTATCCCATATATGTGCACATTTGACAGTAAAGCATTGCTCTTGGGTTTGGATGTAGTACTAAACAAAAAGTAATAAATGTAGTAATAAAAATAAACAAATACATAAATAAAATAAAATAAAAAGTGATCAGATGCAATCATTTAAGCCGGGGACACACCTAACGATTAGCTAAAACATTCGAAGACTGAACTGAACACACATACCGATTGTTTCCTTCGACGGGAGCCAATTTATATACTCACACATGGAATCTGAACACCGACTGTAATCGCAGACTGAACGCAACTGGCTCTGACTGGACGCGTTTGAGCGCGATCAGTCATAATTATCAATTTACATTCATAATCGGCCTTACAATTGTTAAGTGTGTGCGCGGCTTTAGTCTGAAGCGCTTCTGTTGAAACTTAAACGTAGCTGGCTTTTTACACTGTCAGGTGTGAAGCACGTTACCTTAACCCACAAGTTGCTTCGGGGGTCATATCGATACAATAAGTTGCTTGCAGAATCTCCCCCATTGTCCCGCGAGGAGCTCCCACCTGCAGTGAAGATAAATCCTCCCAAAACTGCAACACAGTGGTGACTCCTCTGAGCTGGCAGCTGTGTCTCGACAACCCATTTTCCTGCTTCTTCATCCAGCCAGCACACCTCAGCGCTCAACTCCTCTCCACGTTCAGACACCTCCCCTCCCACTAACAGCAGACGCTCCACACCTCCTCGAAGGCCTGTACGTGTTGTCTGGAGTATAGGTTGTGCGCTCAGTCTCGTGTGGTAGCCCACTGCTTCCTCCACTAACGCCTCACAGCCTGCGTCCGGAGGCAGCAGGGAACGTATGGTCGGCAATATGCGCCCTATGAGGTCATCCGGCGGGATGAGAGCGAAACGAATGTTGGAGAGAAGCTGCTGGGCGAACGCAAGGCGTTCGGGTCTTTGACTCAACCACTGCAAGGCGACCTGCAGAAGAGCTTGCTCATTCTCGTGCTGCACCTGCTCATCGGCGAGGTAAGCACAAAGCTTGGGCAGCCGCACATCTTGGAGGAACTCGGATGTGATGGAAAGCGTGGTGAAATGCTCCAGAATAAAGTGGTCTATGAAGGCATCCAGCCGGTCTAGGCTATAAAGGAAGGCAAGCTCCTGAAGGTACAAGTAGTTGTCCTCACGTACTTCTTTCTCCAGATATTGGCAACAGAAATCTACAGCTCGCCACACCTGCAGCAAGTGCGCAGTTTCCAGGACATAGTCGATGTTTCCACCATCGAGTGGTAACTCTCCGCTGTACAGGAAGTCCACAACTGCTTTAACACCAACGTATGAGGCTCCCACCAGCTCTACCTCTGCCTCATGTTCCTCTCGCATGCCCAAGGTAAACATCGCCTGGAAGTAGGGACTGGACACGGCAAGCAAAGCCCGATGTGCAGGGATCCGCTGGTCATCGGCCACCAGAACGACATCACACAGCTGGCCATGCTGTCTTTGCTCATTTAAACCTTGAAGGAGGTAGGTGGCCTGGTCTGCCCATCGATACACCTGTTGTACATGAGAGTTAGTTAGTGGATGATAGTTTCAAGACACTCGAAACAGACTTTTTTTTTTAAAGTTTTACAATAAATATTAAATATGCAGTTTTTCTTATCATCCCAATTCTTATTATCCCAGTGGTTTAAGACTTTATACCTGAGTGCATAAAGTTTGTTAGCTAGTCATGTGATGTCAACATGGTGCCACTCATAAGAAGGCCCACTCCATGAAGAAAAAAAAAGATTTCTAGCAGACTGATATAACTGGAGTCTTCATCTCATGTGAGTGTAGACGATCTGATTTTTTATTTTTATATATTTTTTTTAAGTTATGTTAATTTAATGATGTGGAAACTTTTTTTAATTAGTAGCGTGAGTGTGCCTTTAACTTACTATAAAATAAAAATATTGCTTTTATTAAAAATGCAATTATTCAAGAGTATCAATGTTTATATCACATTATGAATTTTATTTATTATTGAAAAACGTATTTATTAAAAGAATTTGACAGGGTTATACATCAGTGTTATTTTACAACTACTTCTATACTAATATAGAATTTATTAATATTTTTAATTAGCTTTTATTTTTATATTTTCAGTTTTAATCTTAGTTTGTTTTAGAAATTTTGTCATAATTTTTTTAATGTTTCTGTTTAGATTTAGTTTTTCATATGATTTATATTTTATTGCAGATTTATTTCAGTTATCGAAAATTATTTTTAAAAGTTTTAGTTAACAATAACAACAATGTAATGCATACCTTTGAAGATTCACTTATTCTGTGAGGACGTGAAAGACGAGATTGCTTCCCAATGTCCATTGTGTCACCTGCCATAAGACTATCTGCAAAAATATCGTAATCAATATTAATTATCGGGAGTAATTAAAAGTAACCATATATAATATACAATTAAATAACGTTCAAAACAGGAACATGCATTTTAGAAAGACAAAGGCTGAATGCAAAAGGAAAGGGGCATTTAGACAATAACTCGAGACTACATTTCACTGATATTCAATTTAATTGGACATATTTGAACGATACAGCTATGACAACAACCGTATAGTAAAATACGGATATTATTTTACCATTTTCCCATTGCTTGTCCGTATTAAGTACTAGTGAAAAGCCCGTACGTGACTATAAACAAGTTATTTTGGCCGTGGCACAGTGAAGCTGAGTTCTCACTTCCGTGTTGACCTTTACTTCAAAATAAAAGTCACTTTTTGTGCTCAAGTTCACCCTGAAAAAAATGCAGACTGTACTAAGTATAATAATAATAATACGGTACATGAAAGGGGCTTCTTGGCTCACTGATCACCTCCTCTATATTAAACGTTACCAAAAATAGTAGGAGCATATTGAAATGTGGTTACAATATGGTGTGGCAAAACCAACATACTGATCTACTACGATTATTACGATCATTTTTCTAGGACCAGATTTCTATAACTAACTCGACAAGCTATGACCAACAAACTCGGCAAAGATAGCTATCTTTTCTGACTGGTCCGACTTACGGTTTTCCTTAAACCGACGATCAAAACTCCCAAAAATCCCATAGACTTGATGAAATGCTCGAATGAGCCAAAACAAACTTCAACTGTCAAAAATTCAAAGGTAAACACAAAGAAGCCTTTTAATGCTGTCTTCACGTGCTATCGGAAATTTGATAATTCCCACTTCTGAAGTTGTGATTACGAGCTCATCCCATTCAAGTTTCGAAATGGGAGGGCGTTCGTGTGCAATTTTTACCTAGGAAACTCGTAATTCCGAGAACACGTGAAGGCAGCAATAGCCTCAATTATATCTAGCTATCTATTCAATTAGGCCTATCTATCTATCTATCTATCTATCTATCTATCTATCTATCTATCTATCTATCTATCTATCTATCTATCTATCTATCTATCTATCTAACTATCTATCTATCTATCTATCTATCTATCTATCTATCTATCTATCTATCTATCTATCTATCTATCTATCTATCTATCTATCTACATGATAATATGTTGTTATTTTGAAATTATTAAATTAATTTATTTTACTCTGAATGAGAATTTCAAGGGAAGGGGTGTGCTTCCTGTAACCATTCAAATAATTATAGTGGTCCTAGAAATATTCAAATATTCCTTCATTTTCTATATATATATATATATATATATATATATATATATATATATATATATATATATATATATATATATATATATATATATATATATATATATATAATGTATCGCAATTCTCGCTGTAATCCCAAACCGAAAAGAACAACAGGATGACCCAGGTCCACAAGATGGCAGAGTAACTCAGAGCAAATGTTATGACAGAACAGAACTGGTTGGATTTAATGTAGCTCAATACCCAGGTTGGCCATTAGGAGGAGGTGAAAAGCTCTCTGATTCACTAGAACAGCAACCTGACAGACAAATATCACTAACGCCCATTAAGAGGCAATAGGAAATGAATCGAGTCGTGAAATTAGTTGCCTCTCCATCCCACTGAGAGAAGAGACCTCCCTGCCGCACCAGCAGCCCCTCTGCGCACTTTGGGATTTATCTGCGTTTTCTCTCATTCCCCCGGCTTTGTTTTGCATTTAGTTACATTATCTCCCTCTGCATCGTCGAAATGGCAACGCGAATTGACAAAGAGGCTTGCAGGGACGCATACAATCTGGTGCGAGACGACAGCTCAGATATATGCTGGTGAGTGAAGCCTTGATTTTTGCTGCATATCCAGATATGCTGTTTGGCGCGTGGTGGCGGAACTCGTTACATTGTTTCAACAATTAGAATCTTTCAAATGAGAGGCTCCCTCTTAACGCAGTTTTTTTAATTCAACGACACGAATGTCTGTGATGCAACATGTAGGGATGGGTCTTTTAACCCAGGGGCAAAATCTAATTTGCAGCATTTTCCCCAAAAATGTCTAGGTAGGCTGCTTGTTAAATTTTGAGACGCATCCAGCGTTTTGGCAACAGTTAAAATGTCAATTTTGCTGTTTGCAGGGCATCTTTTAAGTATGACGGATCAACTATTGTACCAGCTGGTCACGGGTCCGACTACGAAGAATTCAAGAGCCAGTGTACAGGTGAGTTAATTTTCTTCTATTTACCTGCTTTATGTTGGGTGGACTTTAATGTATTTATTTTATTTTATTTTTTTGCAAGCAGTTGCAATTAATTACTAAATCACTTGTTAAAGGGATAGTTCACCCAAATATTAAAGTTTAATAAAGTATAATTTATATTTTTACCACATGTTGTTCCAAACCTGTATGTCTTCCTTTCTTCCTTGTTAGGAACTGACTCAGTCACCATTCACTTATAATAAAAAAAAAAAGATGCAATGAATGAAAGTGAATGGTGACTGAGTCTCTACCCTTCCCTTTTGAGTTCCACAGAATAATAAAAAAAAACTCATACAGGTTTTGAAAAAAAAAAAAGAAAAGGAAATGATGACAGAAGTTTAGTTTTGTGGTGCTCTGTCACTTTAAGTTCTACATCTCACATGATAGGAAGTAATTCATTTTCCAAGGTAGACCATACCAAATATGGTTTCATACTTGTTCTAGATGACATGACTAGAGGGTAAGCAACTGGTGAGATGTTTAATGAGAGGCTTTTACTAAATACAAGCACATTTGTATTAGTAATCAGGTAATCAACAGAACTCGTTAGATTCAACTTGATAGCTAATTTAATGTTGTTTTGAGGATCTAATGAACTACAGTGAAATACTATACTATACTGTATGCAGTATATTTTATAACTGTGAATAACTGTCTAGCTCCAGTGAGAGAATAAAATGATGTCATTTCTTGCCTCTCTTTCTGTCATCCTAAACGAACAGAGATTTGGGCGTGGTGCTCTGTTCAATCTCCATGAGTAGATTGTGTTGCCACTAGCAGATGTAAACTTGTACAAGTGTTGCAATACCTTGGCTTCCGCTATTGCGCTTTGACAGATGATCAAGGATGCCTTCCTTTATGGAGCTGTATCATGTTACAATAAGTTCTTTTATTGCTGGAGAATACTTTTTGACAACTTTAATCATGAAGTTTACTTATGAAATACTTATTTTAAATCTAAACAGAAAAGTGATTTGTGCTGTAGCTGCCCATAAACTGTTTTATCTAGCAATAAATATATATTTTTGTAGGTTCTTGAGTAGTTGCCGAATCTTCTATGTATATGAGCATTGCATTCCCCTCTAAAAAGCTGTATTAGACGGAACAAAATGAAAATAGAACAGCAAAAGGGCTGCTTTATAAAGAGGTCTCATAACTTTATTATGTGGTTTTATGTTATATAGAATCTCTGGGTGAAGAGTATGAATTATCATTGCTTACATTTGTGTTCTGCTTCATTTTTCATGTTAAACTCAAAATGGGTTTTTGGGTCAGAGTGACTAAAATTTATAGAGCGGGTCACATTAATAAAATAATATTTTTTTTTCATATGATCTAAAGCATCAGCATCAGCCTGGCAACCCGGAAGTACAGAGTACACATGTAGTCAGCACAAATATACTGACTTTCTGGAAGTGAGTTTTTCAGAAATGTGCTGCATACACACGAGGAAGTAAAAGTGCGTGGAATCATTGTCACATTTTGAAAGTGCTGATGTATAGTTGTGTTTTCACGCAATCGTAAAATAAGACAGCGCAACTCTTTTATTTTTTATTTTTTTATTAGAGTCCATGCTTTCCCACTGTTGACTGTTGGTATGTTGACTCATGACAAGCTCTGCTCACTTCCTAAATGTGGTTTGTTGGAGGTTTCAGTTCTATTGAAATACAGCAGAGGTCTCTATAATGTGACTTAGATTCATCCACTTTGCTCTTGAAACTTTAACAGCCAATGTGCCAAATACAACTGACAGTATTACCCATGGTTCCCTGACTTAGCTTCTTAAACCTTAAGCCCAGTTAATCAACAACAGAAAACCAGATATTATCAGTCTCAAGTAGTACCAAGGGAATTCACTTGGGCATTTGTTTTCCAGGAAAGTCCTACTAAGATCGGTCTGTCTGTCTGTCTGAGATATATATGTGTGTGTATTTATTTGTTTTATATATATATATATATATAATGCATGATGACAAAAATCAAAATGGTTGATTATTCCCTTGAATATTGTAATTGTGATTTATTAATTATGATTATCACAATTTACATCAAACAATGGTATAAAGCTATTCAGAACATAATTTAAAGTAACTGCATGCCATCTATTATATGAAAATAAACAAGCTGAAAACACTCTTCCTGAAAAAAAAAATTCTATTAGCATTAAGCCTCAAATGTTAACTTGGCTTGGTTTCTTTTTTAAATAAGCAAAGTAAAAATATGCATGGTATTATGTTATACTAAAACTAAAATTAAAACAATGGGAAAAACCCTTTTGATAAACTAATATTTTGATAAACTTATATATATATATATGTGTGTGTACATTTAATGCTGTAATTATTAGAGATATGCAGAAGTTTCAGCAGAACTATATTCACAGATCCTAAAAGATCAAAGTGCAAAGGTGTGTATAACTAATATGTGAATGATTGGTTTAGTAAGAGCTATCTTCCGCATAATACTATCTCTGATACTGTCAGTGTCTAAACAGAAGCACGCCAGAGTTAGGTGCAATTGATGTTATCTTTGAATCTTGTCCCAGTGCCACTGCAATGCAGTTGTAGCATATTTGGGAGGAAGTGGCCGGCTGTTAAGCTGCAAGAGACTGGGAGTGTTACAGATAAAATATTACACCCTTATATCAATAGAGTCGGTTAACTAGATCACCTCCTTTGCTCACCCACTTTCTCTGTTCCTTGATTTTCATGTCATATGATGTCATTGAGCTTAAATTTCTCAGCCTTGTCTGCCGCTCGCACGTGATGCTCTCAGATTACATTTTATGTCATGCCTTCTTTCTCTGGAAAAGAAAACAATGCAATAGTGTAGATTCAAAACACTCGCTACAATGGGTACAGTGTTCATTTGAATCCAAGCTCTTCCTTGTTATTTAACAACAGACAATGTTTAGCTAAACTAGAGAGACAATAATGAAGCACATTAATGTGATTTTCATATTAAAGTCAACATGAAATCTAACTCAATCCTATATACTTTCACTCACATTCCTGGTTTTATTGTGCATAATTTGTTGATGCATTTTATTCCAAATAGAAAAAAAAATCTTTTATCAAAATGTTAATAATCTACTCTGCCTTTCTTATTCTTTTGACATCACAAATCCCTCCTACTTATTTAACCCCACCCCCTCCAAGCACTATGGCTCCACCCCTTACTTTTCACTTTTTTTCTCATTGAATACTGTTTCACTAGAAAATGTCCGATTACAAAAATATAATAAGTTGAGTTTAAAAAATAGGACCCAAGGCATACAGAGATAAATGAAAGATTGACAAAATCAGATGCAAAGTGGATCTCAGTGGACTATAGGTTCATTTCTTTTATTTATTATCTATTTAAATGTACAATTTTTTGTTTTTGTTTTTTATATATGTCATTCTGTTGGAATTTTTCTTTATTGCCGTGCTTTTTAGTTGGGGAAATAATCTTGCGGAATTTTAATTTGTGGCAAAAAGGTTCCTTATCTATGGTTTGTTTCCGCTACGGAAGAAACAATTTTAAAAGATAATTGTGACTTTTAATCTCGCAATTCTTTTTTTTTTCTCAGAATCGGATCAACTAGAAGAATAGTCTGAGTGTAAATTGAATTGTGAGATAAAAAGTTGCAATTATCTTTTTTTATTATTAGTAGTAGTAGTAGTAGTAGTAGTAGTAGTAGTAGTAGTAGTAGTAGTAGTAGTAGTAGTAGTAGTAGTAGTAGTAGTAGTATTCAGTGGCATAAACCTCAAAACAAATAAAAAAAGAAAAAAAGAAATAATAATAAAAAAAAAAACATTATTGAGTTCTAAAAGCACTTTTTGTTTGTAAATTCAATGATATTCTAGTCTGCCAGTGTAAAGTCTGATTTATCTTAATTTAGAGGCTTTTCTCTACAAATTTTGATATGTGATAAATTTAATTATTTTTTTTAACATTTTTAATCGACAGTCCTAAAAGAAAACAATATTCAAGAAAATGGAACATGCATCCTCCTTGTTAAGGTTCCTCCTTGCTTTCTCTTTTACTCTCAGATGACGCTCGTCTCTTCGGTTTTGTGAGGATCACGACGGGCGACGCCATGAGCAAGCGTGCCAAGTTCACCCTCATCACCTGGATCGGCGAGAACGTCAGCGGACTGCAAAGAGCCAAGATTAGCACCGACAAGACACTGGTAAAAGACATTGTGCAGGTGGGTTTTGCGTTTCCTAATTCCATCACTCGTGCCGTATGCAAACTTTTCCGACTCAGATTTACAAAATTTGACACACCCAGACACGCAATGTTCATTTTCACTGTAAACAAATCGGTGCATTCATGCAAACAATCTCTCGTCCTGTCCCTCCTTCACTCATAGTTTGTTTGCTCTCCTTTTTCCATGCAGAACTTTGCCAAGGAGTTTATGATCAGCGATCCCCGGGAGCTGGAGGAAGACTACCTCCGCAATGAGCTCAAGAAGGCCGGCGGGGCCAACTACGATGCCCAGGCCGAATAGAACTTGGGGAGGGGTTTCCATAGGGTTGGATGAGAAGGAAGGGGAAAACCTTATCTTGCACACATGCACACACAAACATATACACCCACACACACAGACAAATGAAAATATACATACCTCACCCCTATTTCCAGTCTGGCCATGGTTGAATTATCTACTGTATTGTGTATCATCTCAATGTCATCTCTGCTACTGCTATGAGGTTCTTTTTTTTTTTTTTTCTTTTCCGGGGCATTTTTGTAACTAATCAGAGTTTCTGAAGATGCTCCCTTGGCTCAGAGTTGTCATCACTGTGATACGCTTCCATAATCAATGGAGAGCATACGAGTCCGGCATTGGGTTCATTATGAATTTTCATCTCCCCGCTGACTCCTCTAATACAGACCACTGTGTTTACTGTCTCAATCTCCCATGGAGAGGAAGACATCATGGAATGTGTGCATTTGTGTATGTGTGTTTGCAGACACTGCACTGTGACTGGCTAACTTAACTTGCATGCAGGGGGTGGAGCCTTAAAGGATCCTGTAGCCCTGATTGGCTGTTTCTCTCCACCTAACCAAGGAGCAGCCATTTCTCTAGTGTAGCCTTCATTTTGGATTAAATTATAATACCCAAAAATGTCACTTTTTTTTTTTTTAAGTAGGTTTTATTTACATTAAAAATACAATCTGTGGTTCTTTCTTTACAATAAAAAAATGCCTCCCGAGCCAATAAGATGGTCACAAAAGCAATCATGTCAGAATAAAATTGTTGTTTTTTCAAGACGTCTTGTCCTTGTGTATTATATTTTGCTTTGTTTGCGATGCTCTTTGACATTATCGCATTGTGGGTTGGCCTCTGCCCCGCTTAGGTAATGCAATCTGCTTGGCACGGCACTGCTCCTCCGCACAAATGCTAACAATCCCAAGGGGGCTTATGGGGGAGTCCCAGGGGTTGTCATGGCCACCACTGCGGTCAGGCTGCCTCACGCCAAGCTGCTCTGCTCCAAAGCCTGTCAATAATGGTCTCTCCTCTCCCCCAAAAAACACTACCCACCCCCCTTTCCCCTCTGTTTTAACTTCCACCCCTCCAATCTTTTTTCTTACTCTCCCTGCCTTGCGTTTAGTCCAACAGATGTGAGCCCAACTGCATAATTGCTTAATCCATAATCTATAAGCTTCTTCCAGGCTGCTTTTATGACGCTGAGTTTTGGTAGCAAAGAGAGACGTGAGGCAGGAATGTAGATGCTGAAATTAGGGCCTGTGGAAGAGCTGCGTGCTTGTGTTGTGTTAGTAGTTAGTTAAATTGGGTCAATATACCTAAGTATTGCTAAGCCCAAGTTTGGCATGTACTGTTTGTGCTATAGACATGAACATAGGAGAGATTTTTTTTTTTTTTTTAAATACTTTGGCATTGTTTATAATGTATATTTAAGGGATGTAGAATACGGTCATGCAGAATAAGGCATTAATATGTGCTTTACATGTAGACCTACTAATAAACAGCGAATATCCAAGTAATATACATGCTAATAAGCAACTAGTTAATAGTGAGAATTGGACCCTAAACTAAAGTGTTACCATTTTTTCTTTATTTCAATTACACTGCCGTTCAAAAGGGTTTTTTTTTTTTTTTTACCCTCTATGGTACGGTGTTGCCTCCAGGCAACATGACACTTCGCAGGGAGTTTGATTGACAAGCGATCTAACCAATCAGAACGCCGAATCCTCCATTTTGTCCGACAAAGCAGTCAGGAGTTAGAAGATTAACCTCGGTGGACTCGAACTTAAAAAATGGTGTGTATTTCTTTCTTTCCGCGTTTTAAACGACATTCCTTCTCATGTTCATTCATGTTTATTTGAGGCTATAAATTAACTAGTAGGAAGAGATGATCTGTTCACGAGCTGCTTGAGCTGAGGCGCTACAACAATCTGTCATGACACATTAAAGAGCCACAAAACGGTTTTTATTGTTTGAATTCCTTAAAAAAATGACACAATTTGAAAGCTGGGACTTTGTTTAATATCATAAGTAACCTGCTCTGTCTTGTCTGTCGACGTGTTGTCAGTGTCGATGTATTTTTCACTGCGTGTGGCGTGACAGCGCCATGGCTTGTCGGACAACGCAACAGTAACTAAGGGGGCTCGGATCTTTGTTAAGGGTCAATTGATTGACCAAATGTATATCAGGACAGAATTACTCAAATACTAAGTGCAAAAAAAAGACCAAAACATGACCAACAGGGGTCAATTTTGTGTCCCGTTTCAGCACGTGTCACATGGCTCCATATTTTCTCCAATGAAAAGTGCTTTTTTCACTTGTTTGTATCAATTCAATCACACACAAAAAATACGAGTCACATTCACTGACAAAGACGTATTTTCAAGAACTTTACATTATATATCATCAAATGTTTTAGAGAAAATAACAAAAACTGTGTTGCCTCAAGGCAACATTGTACCATAATGGAATTGCATAAGGCCATAATAGGTTTGAATACAAATGTATTTGTAAGGAAATGAGTTAGAATTTCTAAATATATTTGCATTTTCACATGATTTTGTAATGCATACTATAAACATACTATATCTGCATATATTATGATCTGCACATTTTCTATAGCACTTCAAAAAGGTATAAAACACAGGTAGCACTGGCAGTTGATGAGGGTGAGGATGAGGGGTCATACTGTCATGAGGAAGATGAAATCATAGTGACAATCCTTCAGGGAGAGAGAGAGGGTGAGAGAGAAGATGGAGATGAGGATGAAGATGGATATGATAACTTGATATAATAACATAATAATATGGTTTGGTACTACTTGTGTTCTACTATGGTAAAGTGTTGCCTGAGGGCACCAGCTGGATATAAAATGTTAATTTTTATTAAATATGAAACTTTTTATACATAAAAAACTGGATAAATTAGTTTGTTCAAGTGTCCAGTTAAAGAAATTGATGTTTCAATATATATATTTCTTTTTTCTACATGAAAATGCCAAATGTTTAAATTTTTCCATTGTGGCACAATGTTGCCTCGAGGCAACAAACTTATAATAAAATAAAAAATGTATGAAAATGTTTATTGATATTGTTAAAGTGTCCAATTTTAAGCAGGAAAAACAACACAAATATTTTTTTCCTCATTGATATCATATTGCATACCTTAAATGAATATTTTTATTCAAGGATGCATTAAATTCAGCTTTGCCATTGCAGGAAATTACATTTTAAAACATATTAACATAGAAAATGTTATTTTAAATTTTTGTAATAATATTTAACAATATTACTTTTACTGTATTTTGATCAAATAAATACAGCCTTGGTGAGCTGGCTTCTTTCAAAAACATAAAAAAAAAAACTGACTGACCCCAAAATTGTGAACTAGTGTATATTTGCGGTCAAACTGTCACTTAAAATCTTTTTAAACAATAATAATTTAACACTGTTATCTTGAATCTTTATCAAATCTCAAAATTGTTGTGCTGCACATTATAATATTGTGGTCCCTAAATTCACTTTTAACATTTAAAACATTTAGGCCTGGTTTCACAAATAGGGCTTAGACTAAACCAGGATTAGGCTTTAGTTCAATTAGGATATTTAAGTAGCTTTTATAAACATGCCTTGGAAGAAAAAAAAAAAAAAAAAACATTTCTGGTGTGCATCTTGAGACAAAATGATGGCACTGACATATTTTAAGATATGTCAGTGCAAGTTGCTTTCAGTTCAAACAGCTCAAAAATGCATTTTAGTCTGGGACTAGGCTTAGACCTTGTCTGTGAGACCGTGGGGTTATTTTTAGTGTTTTATATTTAATTAATTTTGATAAAATAGTATAGAATTTTAATATCTATTCATAAAAGTGCATTCATAGTTGTGAGTGGGCTTTTTTGACTTGGGCCAACATGCTAAAAAAACATGTTAAACATTAGTAGCTGGATGATGAGCTGTGTGTTTGTAACACTTCGCTTGAATAGCTTGAGCAGGTGTTGCTGAGTGACTTTGGGGACGACTAATGAGATAAATTACATGCGAATGTTAATTAGTCTCTCCTGACACAGGGAAACCGGCATTGTATTGATCTTGTCAACAAGAATTTCATGTTTAAGCCACACAAACACTCAGTCAGACAGGCTAGTCCTTATCTTTATCTCCCTGCCTGTTAAGTTGCATACGTGTTCTGACATACTCCAGCGTCACTTTCTTGCATTTGTGCAGCTCGCTCTCATACAGAACGTGTGTTTGAGAGAAAGAATGTGTGCGTGTGTGTAGACATGTTTCTGAAGATTCTTTGGCATCTTGTTCACAAGGAAGTCACTGCCAGCTATTCTGCTCGGATCCTTCCTGCATTCCAGAGGCCTCCCAGTTCAAGCGTATTTCATACCCCACACACATTACTGAAGTCATGTGATGATTGTTTTTGGATAAATATTACAAAAGAGAAATGTACATATGTATCATTATAAAGTTAAAGGATTAGTTCACTTTAAAATGACAATTACCCCATGATTTACTCACCCTCAAGCCATCCTAGGTGTATATGACTTTCTTCTTTCAGACCAATACAATCGGGAGTTATATTAATAATCACCCTGATGCTCCAAAGCTTTATAATGGCAGTGAACAGAAACCACCTGTATGAAGCTCGAAAAAAAAGTGCATCCATCCATCATAAACATTCTCCAAGCTGCTACAGGGGGTAAATAAAGGCCTTCTGAAGCAAAGCGATGTGTTTGTGTAAGAAAAATATTCATATTTAACAAGTTATAACTGTAAATTATAAAATAACTAGCTTCTGCCAGACCGCCTTCCATATTCAACTTATGAAGAAAGTGTAACGCTTCTCGCAGTTCAAAACATGTATACGCCTTCCGTATTCAGCTTACAAAACAAGTCAGTTGTGCTTTTTTCTCAAGTTGAATACAGAAGGGTCTGGGTCAGAAATCCTTCTAATACACTGTTTGTTGCTCAAGAACTTTCTACTCAATTGTGCTTCTGAATTGAAAGTTCAAAAGAACAGCATCTATTTGAAATATATATATATATTTTTTACAATATAAAAGTCTTTACTGTCACTTTTTATCAACATGCATCTTTGCTTTATTATTAAGTCTTTAGTATTAAGTCTTCAGTATCTTTAGTATTAAAGGTGCCATAGAATGCTTTTTCACAAGATGTAATATAAGTCTAAGGTGTCCCCTGAATGTGTCTGTGAATTTTCAGCTCAAAATACCCCATGGATTTTTTTTAATTCATTTTTTTAACTGCCTATTTTGGGGCATCATTAAATATGTGCCGATTCAGCGTGCTTCCCCTTTAAATGCTCGCACTCCCCGCCCCCGAGCTTGTGACTCTATAATACATTGCATAAACAAAGTTCACACAGCTAATATAACCTTCAAAATGGATCTTCACAAAGTGTTCGTCATGCAGCATACCCGATTATGTAAGTATGGTATTTATTTGGATGTTTACATTTGATTCTGAATGAGTTTGATGCTGCTCCGTGGCTAACGGCTAAAGCTAACATTACACACTGTTGGAGAGATTTATAAAGAATGAAGGTGTGTTTATTAATTAAACAGACTGCAAGTGTTTAATAATGAAAATAACGACGGCTCGTCTCTGTGAATACAGTAAGAAACGATGGTAACTTTAACCACATTTAACAGTACATTAGCAAAATGCTAACAAAACATTTAGAAAGACAATTTACAAATATCACTAAAAATATCATGTTATCATGAATCATGTCAGTTATTATTGCTCCATCTGCCATTTTTCGCTGTTGTTCTCGCTTGCTTACCTAGTCTGATGATTCAGCTGTGCACAGATCCAGACGTTAATACTGGCTGCCCTTGTCTAATACCTTGAACATGAGCTGGCATATGCAAATATTGGGGGCGTACATATTAATGATCCCGACTGTTGCGTCACAGTCTGTGTTATGTTGAGATTCGCCTGCTCTTCTGAGGTCTTTTAAACAAATGAGATTTACATAAGAAGGAGGAAACAATGGAGTTTGAGACTCACTGTATGTCATTTCCATGTACTGAACTCTTGTTATTCAACTATGCCAAGGTAAATTCAATTTTCAATTCTATGGCACCTTTAAGTATTAATTTCTTAAAACAAATCTTTCTGACTGAATCTTAGTCAGTCATGTACATTACATAATAAATTTGTTAGCGGCTTTAAATATATTTTGATAGCCAATTATTGTACATCAAGCAAGTTGTGTAGGAGGAGTCTGATGAGAACAAACACAGTCTGCTGTTAACCTTTCATGGCTCCCTCCTGGAAGAACCCAAATAGGAGGAGGGTTTACACAAAGTTCTGCAGTTTTGCCTTATTGCTTGCTTTCTGACGCTTCAGAGGTGTTGACAAAGGGAAATTTGTGAAATTTGTTTAAATACAAAAAAACTTTATTTACATTTTATGGGACTAAGAGTACAGAAAATCAAGCGACAATGACATGAAGATGGTTTGAGAGCATGGTTTACAGGAACTTGTTCGGATGAGTCAAACATTGGGGGAAGAGGAAGATTGGATTTTACTGGGGCGAGAAAGGGGTGCCCATTGAGAGTGAGTGAATGGTTCACTTCGCAATGTTCCTGTGAACCATTCAGGCTCTGGCACAGTACTGCCATTGTTATGAGCTAACAAGATGCACTCCAACCAGCCAAACCTGGCTCAGTGGTCCAATTGTCACTAACCTGCTGGCCAATAGTAGGGTCGCCATTACCAACACTCTTCCCAACAATCCAACTTGCAAAGTTCTCATTTGAATGTTGAAAGTCCTGGAGCTATTTGAAAACAGCAATATTTTTACATATTTTTAACATAATTCACTCTTCTTTAGAACAAGAGCCTCCCATCATTCACTGGCCTTATGTTCAGTTGTGGGTTGGATTCAGCCCCCTCTTGAATGTGCTCGAGCTTTATGAAGGTTTGTTTTTTGTAGAAATGCAAATCGGAAGTCTGGAAAACACCTTAGGTTCAGGGTAGAAATTAACCTGCAAAATCAAAAATAAAAATGTTTACTTGACCTGCCAATTTAACTGACTTCATATATATATATATATCTGTGTCAAAAAACTGTTTGTAAAAAAAAAAAGAAAAAAAAGATGTAAGATGTTTTAATATTTTTAAAAGAAGAAAAACAGTAAAAAACAATATATAACTTTTCTATTTTAAAATATATTAATATATAACAAATGTTCAAACAGATTATTCCAGGGTCTCCAGTCCCTCCCTCCACCATTTCCATATTCCACTATTTCAGTGTCATATATAAAGGGTGAGACCTGCATTGAAAGCAAGATAATTAACACTTTCAAATGACCAGAAAGAAAATTTTGGGTGACCAGGAATTTTTGGGTGAACTAACCCTTTAATTCAATCATTCTAATATGCTGATTTGGTGCTCAAGAACCATTTCTTGAAACAGAAACATTATCATCAATGTTGAAAATTCTTTGATGAATATAAAGTTCAAAAGAATAGCATTTATTTGAAATATATATTATTTTGTAACAATGTAAAAGTATTTTCCTGTCACTTCTGATTAAATTAACGCTTCCTTCTGAATAAAAGTATTATTTTCTTTCTTTCTTTAAAAAAAAATAAAAAAAAAATCTTACTGACCCCAAATTTTTGAATGGTAATGATCAAGGAAGCTAACATGCACATGAGAACACAGCACAGGCAAGGCTTCATAAATGCAACTATAAACATTAACCAGGAACCAACATCATTTTCCAGTACTGAAACAGGAAGTACCCTTACCAGAAAACTTGTCTGAATCTGCCTCAGTTTAATTACTCCAAAACAAATCTATCAATCTCCCTGAACAGTTAGCTGACTAGTAATTCCCATTTAATTGGGCTATAGCTCTTTAGCATATGGGTCAGTGAGCTGGATAACAAAGTTATTGATTAGACCCACTTCTTGCAAACCAATGCAGAGACACAAACAATGTGATAAAAGGTCAAGCGCAAAGATCAAAAGAAAAGGTCAGCTTTTATAGTCTCAAATAAATTCAGCTGTTTAATTATGATCTTATTAAAATATCTCAAGTACACCCCCTATAATAAAATACCCAATCTGACCTCATATTTCATGAAGAGGTGTACTGGAAAATAAATGTATTATTTTTATTTTTAGTAGCTATACTACAAAGCAAACCAAAATGAGTTTAGGGATAAGAAAAACATTTTTTTTTAAAACACAAATCCCTTGATATTCTTAGCCAGATATCAGTGCCATGCATCAGTCAAACTTGAAGGCACTTGAGAATTTGTAGCACTCTTGACATCGGTTAATGTGACTTTGATGATATGCAAATGAAGGCAGGAAAGATAGAAAAATAGACAATAGCAAGAAAGAAGCAAAGACTTTTGAGAGAATTGTTAGTTCCTTATTACACAACGAGTCTTATTGATAACAGTAATGTGGTTACTAAACACAAATGAGTACCACAGAGAAAGAACAGTGTTTGCATGCACTTCTATGAGCGTGGGTGCTAAAGTTTTCACCATTTCCTGTATACTGAGTGTGATACAGACTTTTACCATATAGGGCTGTGGAACGACAGTGGCAGATAAAGGAAGGAGAAAGACGCTCTCGACAAGAAAAAGAGAAACCTCATGCCTCAACTTGCAGATTGGAGGTGCCACAGACAGTGACTATGGTTAGTTTACCACCATAGAAACCTTTTCACTGTTTCAATTTAAAAAGTATCTGTGCCTGTTAGAAACATGATAGCTACAAAGTATGACCTTTCATTGCAAATAGTTGCTGTTGTTTAGAATATGATTGCACATTTAAAATGATTATAGATTGAATACAATTAATTAAATAGTAATAGTAAAAGTACAAATGCAATATTATAATAAGCAAATCTGTGGTTGTATTATACATGATAAAGATCAAAATATGGAGAATTTATCAGATTATAAAGAAATAAATCAATATCAAGAGACAAAAAATTTATAATAATGTGAAATATGGAAATGTTGATATGTGACTGCACATATTAAAGCAATACTCATATTTAAACTACACTGTAAAAATAATTGTAGGGGTTAACTAAAAAATGATGTTAACTGGTTGCCTTAAAATTTTGAGTTCATTGAAATGAATACAGTGAAGATGATTGGTTTAATCAACAGAAACTTAAAATATTATGTTATCTGAACCACACTAATTGCTGAAGTTGATTTGACAGAAGAAAAAATGTTGTGATAACAAATCATGAAAATAATTTTTTTCAGTGTAGAAGGGTGGTGATTCATGAAAGGCTAGAAAAGGAAACCAAACAATACAAACAGATGCAGCATATTCAAATATTGCAGTATATAAATAACTCAGCAGCACAGTATGCTTCATTAAATATCAAGTCACCTAAAATGTATATGCTTTACACAACACAGATTGTTTCAGAGCAGCTTTACAGTGATAACAGGAAAATAGTGTATTTGGGCTTTTGTTCACCTGAAGTCAGTTCAGTGTTGGGCATAAAACTTCCAAAACTGAGAAAGGCCAGGCCTATGCATGAACATGCTGTGAGCATGTTGGTCTGCAGCACAATAGCAGCATTGTTGAAGTTTACACCTGCTCATTAGAGACTACTGTACACAGTGACCATGTACAATTAAGTTGTAAAAGCCTGTTGTTCACATGTTCTATAACCTTTAAGCATATATGTAATATATACAAACCTTGATAACATGAGATAACTCTCATGAAGTAGGTCTAAAGATTTTTTTTAAAAAAAGAAGAAGTTTCAAAAGCTCATTAATCATAATGTTTGGCGTGAAAGTTGTGAGAGCATATTCTCGAATGAGAAAATCATGGTGGACTTGATTTTGTCCATCAGGAATTGATCTGGGGCTGTGATCTCATGTGAGTGACAGGTTATCCCGCCTTTACGCTTGTAAATGCGATCAGCAAAGAGAAGAAATTTCGCTCCAAGCAGAGGGTTATTTGATTAAAGATTACAAGGGCACATTAAATAAAATAATAATAATGCGTACGGATAGATTTATAATAAATAACACAATACTCCATAAAAACATAAGAATTGTCCATTTTGATTTCATGGTGACTTAACTCTAACATTGTCAACCAGTTTGAGTGTTAGATTTAAGTTTAAGATGTAATAAATAGCCTATCACTAGGCATGAAAATGACTGCATCAATTAAAGGCCCTAAATAAAACTTCTAAGGTGTGTTTGTGGATCAGTTTTGGCTTCATTGTGGATACAAGATGTCCCCATAAGAGCATCATATACATTGTTGGGGCCAGTAACAAAAAACATGGCTTAAAAAGCATACTAAATGATGTCTTAATGAAATGAAATGGTTTGTGAGGGCTAGATTTAGGGAAGGAATAGTGAAATAGCTCAGTATAAAAACAGAAGTTAATAAAAAGGTTATATACATGGTAATACAACAAACCTGTGTATGTGCATTTGACTCGAGAGAACGGCTACACATGGCAGTAGAAAATCTCAGCCCTGAGCACTGGCACAGAGTTCAACAAGCCTCCATGCTGGGCGGATGATTGATGAGCATGCGCAGTACATTCATTTTTTATCTGCCTTGAGGTTTTGCGATTCATTCATTACATATGATAGCTTATTTTTCTGTTTCCGTAGCATCGAATTGAATACTATCCCTTCCTGCAGGTCGACTGATTTGACCATTTCCAGTTTTACTAACACTTAAGATACGGAAATGTCCTTAAACGGCTTCTTTTAAAACTTCTGGTTAAGACTGCTGAACGTCAACGCGTCAGCGGGCATCACGCCCAGATCTCGCATGAATCTCATGCCC
Source organism: Chanodichthys erythropterus (assembly GCF_024489055.1). Taxonomy (NCBI): domain Eukaryota; kingdom Metazoa; phylum Chordata; class Actinopteri; order Cypriniformes; family Xenocyprididae; genus Chanodichthys; species Chanodichthys erythropterus. The sequence goes on from NC_090227.1 coordinate 30,286,854, forward strand.
TTAAAAGGCGTTTTTCATCGCCTGTTGAGAAAGATCTGTAAAGCTCCACGGAAAAGACAAAGCTGCTGCTTTAAATAGCTGTATTAGTCTGACCTCTTACGGTCAACAAGAGGTACTGCATACTCTTCCCAATGACAGACAAATTAGTTCGCTGAGCCAACCTGTAAAAACTAGGCTAATTATAAACTAATTCAAACTAATTATATTATATAACCTATATTTATATATATCTAACCTACTTGCTGTTTTATCTTTAGATAAGCAGAGAAACATGTAATAATTTAGTTCAGGGGTCTTTCAATCTCTCATGGATCCCCAAATATCATCCTGGTGCCCCATCCTAAAATTTAAAAGGCAGCTATATATTTTCATGTATTTAAAAAAAAAACAAAAAAAAAAAAAAACACACATTTATACTGGAAAAAAATAATATTAAAAATATGCTTAAAATAGGATTTGGAAAATATTTATTTTCTGTTATGTTATTATGATATATTACTGTGAGGTACTGTAGATATATTGTTTATTTAGATGCATTTAAATCAAGTGTTATTTATTTCATTTAATGCATTTATTATTTATTTGGTTAGTTTAATCTTATTTATTATTATTATTATTATTACACTTTTCCACAGACCCCATAGGACTCCCTTGCGGCCCCTTGGGGGTCCCCTGATTTAGAACATTTAACGGCAATGTATACTTTGTTCTCAGTGTGGTCCTAAAAAACCCTAATGCAAATACTTTTCTATATAATCAGACTCCAGTTGTAATTAGCATAAAGTAAATATTACACAAATAGGCTACTTACAGTACGTAATTGTAAATAATGTTAATAAAATATAATATTAATCTACAAAAGTAAGGTAAAAGTAGCTACATCTAGATCAAACAATCTGGCGTTTTAGGAAGTAAATGGTAGATGTAATAGTATCCTTCGTTCTTATTATTTTTTGACACAAATTCCAACTAATTTGCCTCCGGGAAAGCCACTAGCACTCTGCGGATGACGCAACTCTGATCCAGCCAATCACAGCGCGGTTTGAAATTTCTTTCCATTCATTGGTCCTCAGCGCGTGATGTAGCGCAGAACCAGGAAATAGTTTGCGTGTGTGTGTTTACATCGTGAGTCGAAATGTCAAATTGAGCCGCTGACCAGGTCTGAAAATCTCACTTCAGTTTTTCAGAATTCAAGTGTGCATTGTATTGCATTGAGTTTCTTATTAGCACTTGTTTCAGTCAGGAGATGAAACTAAGCATGTATTTTATGAATTCATTTTTGACCATGACAGTAAGACCAAATTCCATGAATTAATTCATTTATTTTTACATTAATTCGTGTTTTCCCTCCAGGGTGATGGGGAACACCGACAGTGTTGTAGCGCAGAAACGACTGGCTCGTTTTCGTCCGGATGAAAGACCTGTTATAGAGGGGACATTTGACAGGCTTCATGGAGCTGGCTCCTCTGCTTCATCTGGAAAAACGGGGAAAGTTTTATCCCTAGACTTGTTTAAGGTAAGGCAAAGATCTGTAGTGTGTGTGTGTGTGTGTGTGTGTGTGTGTATATATAGTGTATATATATATATATATATATATATATATATATATATATATATATATATATATATATATATATACAGTTCAGTCCAAAAGTTTGGAACCACTAAGATTTTTTAATGTTTTTAAAAGAAGTTTCGTCTGCTCACCAAGGCTACATTTATTTAATTAAAAATACAGTAAAAACACTAATATTTTAAAATATTATTACAATTTAAAATAACTGTTTTCTATTTTAATATATTTGACAAAGTAATTTATTCCTGTGATGACAAAGCTGAATTTTCAGCATCGTTACTCCAGTCTTCAGTGTCACATGATCCTTCAGAAATCATTCTAATATGCTGATTTGCTGCTCAATAAACATTTATGATTATTTTCAATGTTGAAAACAGTTGTGTACTTTTTTTTCAGGATTCCTTGATGAATAGAAAGTTCAAAAGAACAGCATTTATCTGAAATACAAAGCTTCTGTAGCATTATACACTACCGTTCAAAAGTCTGGGGTCAGTAAGATTTTTTATTTTTATTTTTTTGAAAAGAAATTAAAGAAATTAATACTTTTATTCAGCAAGGATGCATTAAATCAATCAAAAGTGGCAGTAAAGACATTTATAATGTTACAAAAGATTAGATTTCAGATAAACACTGTTCTTTTGAACTTTCTATTCATCAAATAATCCTGAAAAAAATATTGTACACAAATATTTTGTACAATTGTACACATTAAATGTTTCTTGAGCAGCAGATTAGCATATTAGAATGATTTCTGAAGGATCATGTGACACTGAAGACTGGAGTAATGATGCTGAAAATTCAGCTTTGCATCACAGGAATAAATAAATAGAAAACAGTTATTTTAAATTGTAATAAGATTTCACAATATTACTGTTTTTACTGTATTTTTAATTAAATAAATGTAGCCTTGGTGAGCAGACGAAACTTCTTTTAAAAACATTAAAAATCTTAGTGGTTCCAAACTTTTGGACTGTACTGTATATATACACAGTTGCAAGAAAAAGTATGTGAACCACTTGCAGAATCTTTGAAAATGTGAAAAATTTTAACAAAATAAAAGAGATCATATAAAATGAATGTTATTTTTTATTAAGTACTGTCCTGAGTAAGATATTTTACATAAAAGATGTTTACATATAATCCACAAGACAAAAAAAAAATAATTTATTCAAATGGCCCCGTTCAAAAGTATGTGAACCACTTAATACTGTGTGTGGTTACCTGGATGATCTACTTTTTTTTTGTTTTTTTTTTTGTGATGATTGTTCATGAGTCTCTTGTTTGTCCTGAGCAGTTAAACTGAGCTCTGTTCTTCAGAAAATATCTCCAGCTCCTCGAGATTCATCAGTTTTCCAGCAACTTTTGCATATTTGAATCCTTTCCAGCAGTGACTGAATGATTTTGAGATCTGTCTTTTCACACTGAGGACAACTGAGGGACTCAAACACAACTATTAAAAAAGGTTCAAACATTCACTGGTGCTCCAGAAGGAAACACGATGCATTAAGAGTCTGGGTGTGAAAACTTTTGAACAGGATGAAGAGGTCCAATTTTTTCTTCTTTTGCTTGAATATCATTTTTTTTAATTTAGTACTGCCCTTCGGAAGCAACAGAAGATACTTGCATGTTTCCCGGAAGAAAGATTAAATTTACCTTGATCTTCAAATTCCAAATGTTTTCACCCTCCATCTATTAATGCATCATGTTTTTTTCTGGAGCATCAGTGAATGTTTAAAACTTTTTTAATAGTTATGTTCGAGTCCATAAATTGCCCTCAATGTGAAAAAATGGATCTCAAAATCCTACAGTCACTGCTGTAAAGGGTTCAAATATGCCAAAGATGCTTGAAAACTGAAGAATCCGCAGGACCCTGAGGATTTTTCTGAAGAACAGAGCTCAGTTTAACTGCTCAGAACAAACAAGAGACTCATGAACAATCACAAAAACAAACAGTCGTAGATCATCAGGTAACCACACACAGTATTAAGAATCAATGGTTCACATACTTATGAATGGGGTTATTTTAATAAATTCAGCTATTTTTTTTGTCTTGTGGATTATATGTAAACATCTTTTATGTAAAATATCTTACTCAGGACAGCACTAAATAAAAAATAACATGCATTTTGTATGATCTCTCTTATTTTGTTAAAATTATTAACATTTTCACAGATTCAGCAAGTGGTTCACATACTTTTTCTTGCAACTGTGTGTGTATATGTATATATATATATATATATATATATATATATATATAGATATATAGATATATAGGGAAGGATGCATGACACTATCCTTAATGATTTTGTGTTCCGATGTGTGTGAAAAACTGATTATTATTGTTAACTAAAAATATTTTCATCCTTAAAATAAAATGTGCAAACACTACATTAATATGGACTGGTCATATTCTTTTTATTTGTTTCAGATGACAATGGGAAAGATGGCTTCAGAATCAATGATAAAGAGAGTATTCCATGGCATACACAGCATTGATCCAGAAGTACCACTGCCCCCTGGTGATGGGGTCAGTTGCGAGCAGTTGGTTATTTTCCTGGCTGATATTCTTAGAGGAACTGCAGAGGAACGTGCACCTTTGGTCTTGGCAATGGCAGAGGGTGCAAAGGCAACTGCTACCACACCTGAGCAGATCAGAGGTGTAAGTATCACCATCTCATTATATAGTGTTTCAGTATTAAAGGTGCTGTATGTAATTTTTTGACTGTACTAAAGTATAAAAATACCATAATTTTTGCCATAACTTTTGATTGGCAAGATCTTTCACAAATGATTTTCTCCATAGACAGCAACACAACTGACACTTTGACACTTCAAATAATTAACAAAGAGATCACTGAACAAATCCTATAAAATTAGCAGTTTAGTCCGCATTTTCTGAAGAGACACGATCGCTTTATATGATGAACAGATGAACACATATAAACATTGATAAACTCACTCATCAGTTGTGGTAAACAAAACCTCAAGCATGTTTGCTTGACACATGAGAGAACCAATGAGGTTAGTTCTTGTGTTACGGAGCACGTTTGAGTTTCCGCAAGAGGTTTGTTCTTGCGTGTCAAGCTGGCTCGGTTGAGTTTCTGTTTATGTTCACTGATCAATGTTTATATGTGAATAACTATTTAAACCCATAGAGTCAATTTAACAATGAATCATCAGTTCAATTTCCAAATCATTCTTGAGATCTTATTGTGGTTATTTTATGTTTATTAAATAGTTTGTGGAAGACCTGGTTTCAGCTGCAGTGCAGACTCTAGCCCACAGGGGGCATCTGCGAGGTTGGCAACCAGATTGCATGGCTGATGGCCATCAAGGAGTTAAACTGCTGGCAGAACATTTGACCTCTGAATTAAAATCTTCAGGTTTGTATCAGTATCATAGTAAGCTGTTTTAGATTAAATTAAAATGAAAATGAATAAAGTGCATTTTTGAATAATGTGAATAATTTGGATAAATCTGCTTTTAAAAAAGGTGTGCTTTTAGTATTATTATATACTATTATAGTATTAATTAATATTTTGAATTAGCTTTTATTTTTACATCTTTATATTTTATGATTTGTGCTTTTGTCATTTATTTTACAATAATTCCATTTGTTCACAAAAGTTAACAACATTAGTATGTATATATATATATATATACACATATACATGAACTAACAGTGAAAAATAATTCTAAAGCATTTATTTTAGTTAATTTCAACATCGAAAGTTTCATCTCTTAACATCATTTAATGGACCTGAGCTAACATGAACTAACAATGAACAGCTGTAGTTTTATTAAAGGTGCTCTATGTAATTTTTTTTTTTTTTGCCTGTACTAAAGCACAAAAATACCATAATATGTTTGCAGAGATTTAGGAAACATGCTAGGTTCACTTGTTTCTCTGAAAAACAATGCTACAGCCAGTCATTCTACTTTGAAATGTGTATTCTGTGTCATAATGTCTGTTTTTGTTTAGGTCTGTGTGATTATAGATAAATATACATATCGTATACATATGATCCCGCCCACTGCCAATTTACCCAATAGTATTTCAACACTCTATGCTGCCATTTGGCATGGAAGCCAGCAAACAAATTAGGTCAGAGATCGAAGATTCTTCCTGACCTAAAAAGCCTTGGCATCCATTAAAGAAGATCTATGTCCAGAGGCACATTAAAACACAGATAAATCAACTCATCAACTTACAGCGTAAGGTTCGTTGCCTTCCATTGTCAGTTGCGCTTGTTCCTGTTGCGTGTCCTCAATCTGGCAACCCGTGTGAGCAGTGAAGGAGCAATATTTTGAATTTAGATTGCAGTACCCGTTTCAACCACTAGCTGTCAATATTACATACTGCACCTTTAACTAAAATTAATGCATTAGCTAACATTAACTAACTAACTTAATTAACAGGACCTTATTGTAAGATGTTACCTTGTTTTTATTTAATATTACTATTCAGTTTTAGTTAACAATACAGATACAGTGCACAGCAAGAGGATTATTTAATATAATTAATCCTTATCGCTTCAATAGATCAGAATACGTGTGACATTCCATGTCTGGAAGACTGGCTTTTCCGGATCCCAGCAATGGCCATGTTTTTGGAGCTCCTGATTGGTGAGGGGCTAGGAGTTGGGTTGCCCTCTCGTCCTCCCCCAACTCTGTTGCCCCCGTGTCGGTACGCTCCCTGGAGTGACCTCCGATGTCTCTTGAATCTACCACTTCTGATGTTCCTGTCCCCTCAGCTGCCCGCGGGACTCACCGCCCCCTGGAGGTTGTTATTCTCCACAAACATACACGGGGAAAGCTTCACCCGATTGGTGGCCAACTGCAAAAGTCGGGGTCCCACTGTCATGTTGGTAAAAGACACTAAAGGCCATATCTTTGGGGGCTTCGCATCTCAAAGCTGGGAGGTCAAACCTCAGTTCCAGGGTGAGTTCGGAAGGAATAAAACATGTACAATGTTATGTTGTGTTCACGCAATGTCGTAATTACCATAATTACAAGATTGAATAGGAGCCGTTCACGTCGTCGTACTCGGAATTATGTGTTTCTGTGGCAACACTATCAACCGTCTCCATTGAGTTTGTATTGCGTGAGGCTGCCTCCTTGTCTTTTCTGACTTATTACAAAAAACAGCTAACAAACTTAAAAAACCCAGAAATACATTTTTATAAGCTTTCGACCCCCAAAAACGAATGTTTAAGGACATAAAAGTGGATACAGGCAGTGAGACAGAGAGCAACGGGTCATATTACTATAAGAAATGCACTGGAGGGGAACGTAATCGGCGACAGGTGAAATAATTCTTTGACATGGTAAAAAATAATGAATGGTTTGTTTTTGTTGGTTTGTTTAGCATATGTTGTAGCCGATTACGACCCCCTCCAGTGTATTTCTTAAAGTAATTATGACCATTTGCGCTCTGTTTCACTGCCTGTATCCACTTTTATGTCCTTAAACATTAATTTTTTGGGATCGACAGCTTATAAAAACTTATTTCTGGGTTTTTTAGCTTGTTAGCTGTGCACCTTGTCACACAGCAGCTTTTAGACATTGTTCTGTTTTTTGTAATAAGTCAGAAAAGACAAAGAGGCAGCCTCACGCAATACAAAGTCAATGGAGAGGGTTGGATTGTTTTCCCCCCTGTTGGGCGTGGTCTTCAGATTATGACGCGTGTCGCTCTGTCTCTATTGATCACATGGTACACTCTTAGAACAAAGGTTTAGTGGGTTTCTGTATAGAACCCAATTTTAAAGAGAGGCACCGATACTAAATTTCTCAGCTGATACCGAGAGCTGATTATTCAGAATGATACTGCCGTTTGATTTTCTTAAAGGGACAGTTCACCTAAAAATGAAAATTCTATCATCATTTACAAGTAGTTCCAAACCTTTATAAATTTCTTTGTTCTGCTGAACACAACGAAAGATATTTGGAAGAATATCAGTAACCAAGCAGATCTTGCCCCCCATTGACTACCATAGTTTTTATTTTTCCTACTATGGTAGTAAATGGGGGGCGAGATATGTCAGTGTTTACTGTATGACTTACAGTCTGAACACATTTTCCGCCCCCTTTTGATTGACAGGATATAATCAGCCCTGATCATTGGCTGTTTTTAAACGATGACAAATTTTTTTAACGAATCGGCCGAGACCAATTATCTAAACCAAAAAGGGTTCTATATGAATAAGGATAAATTCTATAAGGAGAAATGTGATTACAAAATAAATTAATGTTGAATTTTTCTAGTAAAAATGTATGTTTACGAGCTGTTGAATTTATGCAAAATAAAAAAAATATATATAAAATGATCCCATGATCGGAACCCCTAAAAAAAATATAAAATATATAGAGCGCCTGACAGAACCCTTTAAGGTTTATAAATGGAACCTTTTTTTCTAAGAATCTCATAATTATGTAATTCCGACATGGTGTGAACACACCTTTATACATTACAATCAATGTTTTTTTTCTTCTTTTTGCACTAGGTGATTCCAGGTGCTTCCTCTTCTCCGTTTCTCCCTACATGCGAGTGTTCACCTGCACAGGCTATAACAATCATTACATGTACTTGAACCAGGGCCAGCAGACCATGCCAAATGGCTTGGTGAGATCAATGTTAAACAGTGCTCAAGGCTTTACAACACCATAGAGCAAAACAAAACTACATAGTTACTTCTCTTTGTAGGGTATGGGTGGTCAGCATGGCTATTTCGGCTTGTGGTTGGACTGTGATTTTGGAAATGGCCACAGTAGGGCTCGACCACGGTGCACCACATATGGAAGTCCTCAGCTCTCAGGAGACGAGGACTTCAAACTGGACACTGTGGAGGTGTGGAGTGTTGGGCAGCTACCTGAAGAACAAGAACAGGTCTGTTCTAATATGCTTTACATTTTTGAAACAAAAAAAGGATAAATGTAATCATGCAAAACTGAAATGTTTGTTCCTAATTTTGCCGTTCAGGATGAGAAGAAGAAAAGCATTCTAGATGCAGATCCTGAAGTACAGGCCATGATGGAAATGACAGGGAAGACACTGCACAGCCAAGGTCTCCGAGAACCTGAGGAGAATGAGGGATAGTGAGGAAGGGGAAAATATGAAGACAACGTGGAGATCAAACCAGCAGTGTTTCTTTTTTAGTGTTTGGTTTGGTGTGTGTTTTTACACTAATATAATTGAAGAAGAAACCACACTGTCATGAACCACTTATTAAGGTGTTTTAACACCGTAGCTTAAATGTGGATATGCAAAATCAAGGAACGGGTTTCCTGCTTTCTGTGAAGTATTAAAATGACAAAGACACAAAAACTGTGTGACTGAATTCTGCATTTCTCATCAAATATCTGGATGTTATATGATTGCATTTTGTCTTTTTGTCTTGACTGATAAAATTTAGTGTCTGTAAACTGAAACATTTTGGGATAGTTCACCCAAAAATGAAAATTCTGTCATCTCAACCCCCATTGACTACCATAGTATTTTTTTTTCCTACTATGGTAGTCAATGGGGGAGCTAGATCTGCTTGGTTACAAACTTTTTTCCAAATATCTTCCTTTGTGTTCAGCAGAACAAAGACATTTTATAGGTTTGGAACAACATGAGGGATAACAGAATTTTTGGATGAACTATCCCTTTAAATGGAAAATTTAAATAACTTTTTTTTTTTTTTTTTTTGTCTGATCCCAGAAAGCACCTGCAAAATTCATAAATATTCTCAGAATTAAAATGTAAAAAAGAGGTATGGCTTGTTTATCTGTAATGTAATAAAAAATACGACATTTTATTTCGACAATAATTTGGAATTTCTATTTGATTTTTCAGTCTTTTTCATTACTCACATGTCAATTCAGAGTGGTTGAATTCAGTGTAATAATAAACAAACTGTAAACTGTAACATTGATAGATGCTGTAGTAGGCCTACTTGAGTTCCCAGCATGCATCACTGTATTAATAAAATATGCAGATTACTGTATTGTTTGCTGCTTTTAGTAATGGTTCTTTTGCTGTCAATCACAGTTATACATATTAAACAATGAACATTCCTAATCTACTATACAACATGGAGATGAAATAAATGAACCACTTTTTAGGTAGAAATTAAACTTTTTTTTCAAGAGTTAGCATGGTAATTCTTTGTGTGACACACATGTAACCAAACAACCTCTCCTCGTCTGTGAATTTTTCATGCATTTTGAATGCAAATGAACAGTGGAATGCGCTGGAAAGTGAGCTAGATAAGAAAAGACCGCGACTTAAACACGACGTTTAACATTCTGGTCGACCGAGGCTTTTTTTATTCGCTTGTTTAAAGAAACATGCGAATAAGAAAAAAACATTCATTGCTGAAACATTAACACCATTTTGAACGACCAAATTTCCTCTTGACAGCCAGCGCCCAGCTGCCAACAACAGGTGCTTTCATTTTCGTATCACCTCCTCATAGTTTAACGTTACTTAGAAAGCTTGCTTACATGTTTATACTTTGCTTTAAAGCCTTCCGTCTGCATTTAGAGTCATACATTTAGTTTAACAGTCATTAATCGGTTCTGTTAAAAAACATAAAACACTAAATGAGAAGAACGTCGTGATGTCACGATGACGTCAACACTGGCAACATGCGACTTTAAACAGCCTGACTACACTGAAATAAACACTTCTCCTGTATTCAGATCAGATATCACGATTTTAGGCGTATTTTAAACTGACACAAAGGCACAAACAGAGTGGTACACACATCGCCCTGTGTTCCCTGGGGATTTTGCATAGATAATTTTGCTTCCGGTTTTTTTTTATTCTCTTAATGTTCTCTTCACTTCCTTGTGTTTAGCGAATAGAGGAACTGACCACATTGTGACTAGACTGATCATAGAGGGTTTTCAATACTGCATTAGACTATTTTTTATTTTTAAAAATGAGAATTAGCTAGGTTACAGCAGGTGGTTTTCGAAGTGGTCATTGATTTTCTTCTCTAAACTTGGGTAAGTATTTTTATTATTATTATTATTTGGATGTTTACATCACGGGGTATTACAGTAGCTGTTTATGTATGTATACTTTTGATTTAAAGGCCTACTTTTTCATTAAAAATACACTGCTAAAGTTTAAGGAGTTTCATGAACTAAATATGAGTTGAAGCTCCTTTATTCATCGTCAATGGGAAAACTGTTACTTGAAAATTACATTTGCAACAAAATACACAATAAGTAATGCACAAAATTGTTCTATAAATTTTCGTGGTCTATAAAAAAAAGCAAATTCTGCAAAAGGAGGTGTGCCTCCCCTGCCTTTTGTTTTGAGTGATAACAATTATGTATTGTACTTACAGTAAAGACACACTCAGATGTGACATCTTCATTTTCTTACACTGTAGAGCAACAGATCTTCCCTTATGCATATCTTGTCTTCATTTGTGTCAAATATTTTGGTTTGTTAGTTGGTTGTTTTTATCTAAGTGCTTGTTTCTAAATGTTAGGAAAGATAGTTTCTTTCTCTCTTTCACACAAAAAGCTCAAAACGGAAGAATTGAGGGTGTGAGGCCAATGTACAAAGGTTTCTGAATGGAAACCACATGGAGTTTACTGGGTTAATGATTTACTTTCAAAGAGGGAGTTGCTTTGGGACACTTCCACAGTACCCAGCTAATCATTTGCAATGCAAATATGAGCTTCTGTGGGGAACGAGACATGAAACATCTATTTTGCTTGCCATGGTTCAACAATTTGGAAAACTGACTTGTCTCTGAAAGGTGCACTGTTTAGTCACAGATAACTGATGGTGACATTCCTCTTTAGTTTGTGATCATTTCTATTATCAGAGCTGACATGCGTGATTGTGAAATTACAGTATTAACATTTTCTTCCTCACAAATTGTACTTCTTTAAACCCAAAACTCATGTAAAGAGGAATCAATTGTTCTGGCAAATTCTGTTTAATTAGCACTTGTTTCAGTTAACAACTTCAGTGAATGTATTTGCTGCTGTGCTGTCTATAGAAACAGTTACTGTATAATCTATTTCATAACTTCCATGCAAGTTTACAACACAGTGGATTATTTCATTTTCAAGTTGGCCTATTTCAAGATACTGCATGGATCAAACCTAATATACAAACAAACTAATAAATAGTTCCCCCAAATATGAAAATTCTGTCATTAATCACTCATCCTTGTGTCGTTCCAAACCTGTTTCAAAACCCAAAAGAATTTCTTTCATCTGCAGAACACAACAACAATATTTTGAAGAAGGTTTCAACCTTTTTTTGTCCAAATAATGAAAGTTACCATTGAATGGGCAATGAAAGACATTTTCCAAAATATCTTCTTTTGTGTTCCAGAGAAGAAAGAAGTTCATACAGGTTTTGAAACAACATGAGAGTCAGTAAATTATGACCGAATTTACATTTTTAGGTGAACTATTTAATGTTTGATTTGTTCAATGCAGTATCTTGAAATATTTGAATATCAAATAGTCTGTTGTGTTTTGATATTCAAAGTACTGACATTTTTTGCTATATCATTGAGTACAGAAAGCAAACCTGCCAATTGTCTACATATGCATCATGAGACTACATGTGTAGGCTACCTGCTGCCACACAGATTGCAATAAGTGACCACTTTGGCTCTTTGTTTTTTCCAGTGTGTGGCCACAGGCAGAGATGGCAGGCCGCACTCAGGGAGACCTGACCGAGTACAAGAAGAGTCTCATTAAGCGGGACTTGGAGATGGGGATAGTGATGACAGTGTACAGACAGAGGACTGAGAGGCTTACCGTGCAGGTCATCATGGAGACGCGACAGGTCGCCTGGACGCGCACCGCCGACAAGACAGAGGGAGTGTGTGAGTGCCTTGCCTCAGGCTAATTTCTTCTTTTTTCTCTTACATTTGGATTTAAACTGTACGTGTGAAGCAAACCCCTGATGTTGGTGCTGCATATTTTACCATTTAAGTTACAGGAACTTTATGATAAAAGTTTATTAGTAGTGCTGTCAAATTAAATAATCACAATTGATCGCATCTAACATAAAAGTTTGTAAATATGTGTGTGTGTGTGTATATATATATATATGTTAGATGTGATTAATCGTGATAATCGATTTAACAGTACTATTTATTAGACAATTAAAACCAATACTTTAATTACTTAAAATGTATTGTGTCTTTGGATATTACAAATATGTGGCCTTATGTACGTATGTTAAAATATATATTAACTAACCATGAGCAATACATTTGTTACTGTATTTGTTAATCTTTGTTAACGTTAGGTAATAAAAATATAGCAGTTTGTTGTTTGTTCATGTTAGTTCACAGTGCATTAATTAATGTTAACAAATACAACTCTTGTTTTGTTTGAAATTAACATTAACAAAGATTAATAAATGTTGTAGAAGTGCAGTCATTATTAGTTCATGTTAACTAATGTAGTTAACTAATGTTAACTAATGAACAATATTGTAAAGTGTTACCAATTATTTGTTTTTTTAGTTACTGTTTTACAGAAATTTAAATTAATTACACTACTATTCAAAAGTTTGGTGTTGGTAAAGTTTTGTAATATTTTTTATTTATTTAAAAAAAGTCTCTTATGCTCATCAAGGCTGCATTTATTTGATGAAAATACAGTAAAAACAGTAATATTGTGAAATTTTATTACAATTTAAATTTTTGTGGAAAACCATGATACACTTTTTTTCAGAATCTTTTTCAGAATTCTTTGATAAATAGAAATTTAAAAAGAACAGTATTTATTTAAAATAGAAATCTCGGTAGCACTTTATTATAGGGAACACATATTCACCATTAATTACGACTTTTCCCTCAATAAATTCCTAATTTACTGCTCATTAATAGTCAATAACGTAATTGTTAATTTTAGGTATTGGGTAGTATTAAGAAAGTAGAATAAGGTCAGGTAGAATAAGGCATTAATATGTGCTTAATAAACAGCCAATATTCTAGTAATATGCAAGCTAATAAGCAACTAGTTAAAATACCCTAAAATAAAGTGAAATCTTTTGTTACAGTGTAAAAGTCTTTATTGTCCTCGCTAAATAAAAGTATAAATTTCTTAAAAAAATAGATACAGATAAAATGAATAGTGAGATGAACTGATGGTCAACTTTTAACATTCCAGGTTGATCTGTTCAATAATAGAGAGCTGATTTCATACAGTAGTCATAGGCTGTGTCTCAAAACCAAGTGGGCATGGGCAGCAACAATCTAAACCCATATGGCACCATGATCTTGTAGGAGGACAATTCTTGGGGTGTGACCAGTGAACTGAATATCTGTTTCCAGTAATTATGAGAATCTGTAGTGCCATCACACCCATTTTTCTCACCCTCTGAAGTGCCACTTTTTCTTTTCCTCACCAACTAATCTTTCTACAGTTTCTTTTGTACATGACTCCTAGTGTGTTTTATAATGTGCATAGTCTTGTTTTTGTTGGTTATGACATAACATGTCATGCGCCTTATCATGGCGCTTCTGATATTTATATAAATTCATATATCAGTATATTAAAAAACATACATTTATATTTAGTTCAAAACACTTCCCCACTGGAATTATCTTTATTTATTAGTTTATTTATTAATTTAATAGATCTGGTTCAGTGTTATTTTAGTATTATTTATACACTATTATAGTGTTTTTATTTGTATATTTTCAGTTTTAATTTCAATTTTAGTTAAAGTTTTAATAAATTTATTATTAGTATTTTTAATATTTCTATTTAGCTTTAATTTATTTTTATTTAATATGTAGTTGCCAACATTTAAAAAAAAAGTATCATGTTTTACATCTAATATTTATATTACATTTTATTTCAGCTTTATTTCAAGAAACAGAAATAATTTTTAATAGTCTTTTTACTTTTACAGGAGTTAAAAATAACAACACAATGATTGCTGTCTGTTGATCTAAATACTTTCAGTATACATGTTTATGTTTATGTTGCGATCTTATTTTTGCAGTGGACATATTTGAGATCCGGGAAGTACGACCAGGAAAAAACTCCAAAGAATTTGATCGATTCAAGGACAGCAAGGATAAAAATACAGACCCCAACACATGCTTTACTATATTCTACGGCTCTCAGTTTGTTCTCAACACTCTCAGTCTGGGTGGTATGTTTGTTTTCTTATAAATATTACATATTCTAAGTTAAAAAACCATTTAAATCCAATCAAATCACTTTATTGTCACTCCATTACATGCCCGAGTGTGATATGCAATGTGCACAATGTACCAATAAACAATATATACAATTCAGTAGGCACAGCTAGCATAACTTTCATTATGAGATACAAATATATACAGTGTAATGTATATATAGTGTGTGAGATGTGCATAGCAGGTAATTATACTGTAGCATGTGACTAGCCCGAGTTTGGTGTGAGACTCTTGAGTGAGCCACTTCCTTTCTTTCAGTATACATTTTAGATTTATTTGATATTTTGATATTTATAGACTGCAGGAAAATGCATTTTGTTTACCTGTGTTAATGGATATTCTATTTGGCTGGTTTAGAAATGACTGTTAAAGGAAGAACATGATGTGATCCTGAAATTATCTGTGGAAAAGATAGTTGCATTGTTTTTAGCACTGATAGTATTTGCTGTTCCACAGCTGATTCAGTGGACGATGCAGAAAAATGGCTGACAGGACTGGAGTTACTCAGACAGGAGACACTGGTGGCTCACACACCAGAGATTATAGAGAGGTACACACACAGAGATAGTGTACCTTGTGTATAAACCGTAACACAAATCATATATTTGTTTAATTTTCTGTTTTTCCCTCTACTGTAGTTGGCTGAGGAAGCAGATGTACTCGGTTGATAAGACAAAGAAAAATAGGTTATCCTCTTTCTCTTTCACCTGTTTCTCAACCAGTTGAATTGCAGTTTTGTCTCACTTCATTACTCCTCTTCATTAATGCTCTTTCATCTCTCTCACAGCATCACCCTGAAAGAGCTCAAGTCTCTTTTGCCACAAATGAACTTTAAAGTACCAGGTGGACGTTTTTTGAAGGACAGAATTTCGGTATGAATGATGCATTGTATACATATCATCTTGATGGAAGTGTACGCTTTGCATCATATGGAAAACTTTATGGCAACTGAATTTCCTCTCCTGATGTTTTGCCAATGATGATCTGTGTTTATCTACAAGTTTATTTTTTTTACTGTTTTTAGTTAATGGCTTTGCACTAAAAGTGTCAGCTTTATAATTTCAGGTGGTGGGAGCGAAAAAAGATGTTCTGGATTTTGAGCAGTTTCACAAATTCTACAATCTTTTGATATTCGAAAACCAAAAGATGGTAAGAGTGCAGTTTAGTTTTGTAAATAATAAAATGTGCTTTGGGTGTAATTTGTATATACACACACTATTGTTCAAAAGTTTGGGGTTGGTAAGATTATATAAAAAGACTCTTCTGCTCACCAAGGCTGCATTTATTTGATCAAAATACAGTAAAAACAGCAATATTTTGAAGTGTTATTACAATTTCAGATAACTGTTTTATGTTTAAATATATTGTAAATTTTTTTCCTGTGATGGTAAAGCTGAATTTTCAGCAGTCATTACTCCAGTCTTCAGTGTCACATGATCCTTCAGAAATTATTCTAATATACTAATTTGAAACATTTCTTATTATTATCAATTTTGAAAGCAGTTGTGCTGCGTAATATTTTTGAGATTGGCAGATGCCATTATAACCGTGATACATATATTTTCATTTATTTGAAATGGAAATCTTTTGTTACATTATAAATGTCTTCTTTCACTTTTGATCAATTACTGAATAAATTGATTAATTTCTTTGGGGAAAAATTACAGACCCTTAACTATCCCTTTTAACTATAACCATTTTTATACTGTACAAACTGTATTTTCTATCACCCTACTACACCAGTAAACACCTACTGTACCTACACCTAAACCTACCCATCACAGGAAACTGTGCACATTCAAAAACTCATTCTGTATGATTTATAAGGCTTTTGAAAAATGGGGACATAGGTTAATGTCCTCATAAGTCACCCTTTCCTTGTAATACCTATGTCATACCCATGTCATTATACAAATTTGTGTCCTGATATGTCATAAAAACACACACATATATATATATATATATATATATATATATATATATATATATATATATATATATATATATATATATATATATATATATATATATAAATTGTTGTATGTTGCTTGTCATTTTGTTAGATTCTAGATGAGTTTAAAAAGGAGTCCTGTGCTTTCATCATGGGGTAAGAAACTGTCTATTGTTTTCGTTGAATCAGTTCTTCAAATGTGTGTCATAAGGTCATGCTAATGTTCTCATTCTTATTATTTTGGGGTTTTTTTTCTCTCCAGTAACAACGACCAGCCTCTTCAACTCTGCGATTTTCAAAGATTCCTATTATATCATCAAAAAGTAAGTATTTGTATACTTCCTGCTCATCCATCCATGCATTCATCTAGCCACATATATACTGTCTATACCTGTCATCTATATACAGTATATTTCATTCAAATGCTATTTCTGTCATGATAACTCTCGGAGTGTTTGGCATGGTAATGGATATGACAATGTTGATATGTTAGGCCTTGGCAGAATAGATCTGCTACGCAGCTGCTGCTTTATTGCTGCTGCTGCTGCAGATCAAGTACGGGACTTACTACTGCCAATACATTCACGACACAGTGCTGTGAGCAAGTAAGACATGCTGCTGCTGTACAATATAGCGCACATGAATTACCTGTAACAGATCTATACAGGTGGACCTGGGGAAAGTGGAGGGTTTCTGAAAGTGCGCTGCATCGCTAAGGCAAATGCTAACTCATGTATTGAAGATTGAGCACACAAGCTCATTGGCTACTAATACAGCAGGAACCAATCAGCTGTGTCCTATAGATAATGATGTGATTATGAGCAGGTTGAGTTAAAGGACCCACTAGAGTTTCATGACAGAACTTTGTATTTCAAACACTCTGTTTTGTTAAAAAAACCTGTGAATTTATTTTGTAGGAGACTTGGGCCAACAATCTGAATCAAGTACGAGAGCTGATGACTATCTTTATCGATGACACCATGAGGAAGACTAATGATCCAGCCTTTACTGTTGAAGAGGTACAGCTTATAGCAATCTGTTTACTTTATGTTTATTTATATTTGCAGGTGATGTGTTTATAGAGCTTTTCTCTCTGTCTTTGTAGTTCCTCTGTTTTCTCTTCTCAAAAGAAAACTCAATTTGGGATGAGAAGTTCTCAGAGATTTGCCCATTGGACATGAACAATCCTCTGTCTCACTACTGGATCAACTCTTCTCACAACACGTCAGTGCTGCTGTTCTTCATGCTCGTGACACACATGCAGCTCCTCCTCTTCATGATGAACTTCCTGTGTTACTTCATGTGTTTTGCTTTTTTCACAGATATTTGACTGGAGATCAGCTGCGCAGTGAGTCCTCAACAGAAGCTTATGTGCGCTGCCTGAGGCTGGGCTGCCGCTGTGTGGAGTGTCAGTGAACCATACCCTAATTTTTCATAAATATTCTTTAATTCTCTGCTAAGCCAATTCTGGTCCTTTTGTGCTTCATTATTCCAGTATGCATTGATAATAATACAATGAAATCTGAAATCAGTGGGAGTCAGTCTGATTGTATTGTTTTTTTTCCTAATACAGTGGACTGCTGGAATGGTCCTGATGAACCTATTATATACCATGGATGGACCAGAACCTCCAAGATAAAGTTTAAGGATGTGGTTAAGGCCATCAATGATCATGCTTTCGCAACATCTGAGTTAGTCATCAACAACACACACATTTGCACATTTATTTGGTGACGTTCTCTCTGTTAGGGGGAAATGGGTGAATTTAACAAAACCTTTAAAGGATTAGTTCACTTCAGAATTAAAATTTCCTGATAATTTACTGACCCCCATGTCATCCAAGATGTTTATGTCTCTCTTTCTTCAGTCGAAAAGAAATTAAGGCTTTTGAGGAAAACATTACAGGATTTTCTCCATATAGTGAACTTCAGTGAGGTCTAAATTACAGTTTCAGTGCAGCTTCAAAAAGTGCCCAGACAAGGAATAAAGGTCTTGTCTAGCAAAACTATTGGTCATTTTCTAAAATATAATTTACTTTATATATACTTTTTAACCACAAATGCTTGTCTTGCACTAGCTCTGCGATGCGCCACACATTACATAATCACGTTGGTAAGGTCACGCGTGATGTAGGCAGAAGTATTGATCCAGTGTCTACAAAGCAAACATGCAAAGTCAAATGGCCTTTACAAAAACAGGTAAAACAACAATGATTGGAGGAGAAAATGAGATGATGAGTTTTCCTACAGCGTTACTTCTGCCTACGTCACACGTGACCTTTCCAACAGGATTATGTAATGCGTGACGCATCGCAGAGCTAGTGCAAGATGAGCATTTGTGGTTAAAAAGGTATATAATTTTTAATTCTATGATCGTTTCGCTAGTTAAGACCCTAATTCTTCGGCTGGGATCCTGTAGAACTCTTTGAAGCTATATTGAAACTGCAGTTTGGACCTTCAACCTGTTGTACCCCACTGAAGTCCACTATATGGAGAAAAATCCTGGAATGTTTTCCTCAAAAACCTTAATTTCTTTTCGACTGAAGAAAGAAAGACATAAACAACTTGAATGACATGGGGGTGAGTAAATTATCAGGAAATTTTAACTAATCCTTTAAAGTACATGCCCAAATTAAAACAAATAAGCAGTTATACTTCACATAAAGAAAATTAAGCCCTTTTTTATGTATTCTTTGCATTGTGACATTGTTTGTTTGACAATAAAACAAACTTTCCCCCTAAATTTGCATTACTGCTACAGTACATGAAAAAATAATTATGATATATTATTGTAAATGTAAGGTGTTATACAGCATGGGTAGTATTTGTTGTACTACCTTTAATTTTTGCTAATCTAAATTTTTACTCCATTATAGGAATCTGATGATATTACCATTGAGAATATTTGGAAGATGTGCCTGTTTAGCACGAGAATACTGCAAAATGCACAAAAATTTGTTTTCATGGCCTTTATGCAAAATGTATATATATATATATATATATATATATATATATATATATATATATATATATATATATATATATATATATTAGATTAAATGTGACCTGTACATTTTTTCATCTACTTTTTATTTTATACTTTTATACTTTTATAATTTTTTATTTTATACTACATACAGTGTGTTTCTGAAAATGCAGAAAGGTAACACTTTACAATAAAGTCTCATTTGTTAACATTAGTTAATGCAATAACTAACATGAACTAAGAAGGAACAAAATATCCTATCCCAAAATATCCCAAAATATCCTTAAAATAAATGTGCATCAATGTTATTCTCGTTATCAGATACACTTACTGTTAGTTAGTTTTATCTCATGTAGTTAACTAGTGTTAACAAATGAAACCTTATAGTAAAGTGTTACCTTTATGAAGAATGTTTATGAATGTGTCTACTGTTCGCAGGTATCCTGTAGTGCTGTCCATAGAAGAACACTGTGATATCAAGCAACAGAAATTTATGGCTCAGGTGTTCAAAGATGTTTTCCAGGACAAGCTTCTGATGGAGCCACTGGAACCAGAAGCAGAACAACTGCCATCACCAACCCAGCTGAAGGGCAAGATCATCATCAAGGTAAAAAAAGCTTCACTGGAAAATCCTGCAATATTTTCAGTTTACAATGCAGTACCAAGCCATGTAATCTATGTTTTGCAACTAACTTTTTCATACAGCACAAGAAACTAAATATAGATGAGAATTTTGGCAAAAAGGACCTACGGAAAGGAGATAAGCAGGGAGAGCTCTACATCTGGGATCCAATAGATGAGGTGCCAAAATCCAGTTAACATCATCATGGACTTGTGTGATTGCTTCATCGTATTGCAGTTGCCTTAACTGATTATGAGTGTAATTTCTGTGTGACTGTGTCTGTGTTTAGAAATGGTACAAGCACTACTGTGTGATTGAGAATAAGACTTTGTATTATGCTGAGGAGAATGAACTAGAGGAGGACGCTGGAAAGGTGAATCACTGAGACTCCATATCAGAATGAGATTCACTTTAAAATGCCTCAAATTAAGGGAATATACTGTGTAATTCAAACGTATTACCTCTCCTCAGTTGCTCCAGGGAGGTACAGAGCTTCATCAGGCCGAGCCCTGGTTTCACGGGCGGATGTCAGAGGGCAGACAGACAGCCGAGAGACTTCTGCAAGAATATTGCGCAGATTCAGGTGGAGTTGACGGAACATTTCTGGTGCGAGAGAGCGACACCTTCGTCAATGATTGCACCCTGTCATTCTGGTAATGTAGGCCTGCTCTTATACTCTTCAAAAAGGGAGGCGGGATAGTTTTTCATTACCTATTTTCTCTTTATTTTATTTATTGTCTTTAATTTAGTCTTTTCAAATGGAAGAAATAGGGAAAAGAAAGGCATGGGTCATTCCTACAATGCGGTACATTTCCATGTCCCATCATACTGTTTTATTATACTAGGTATAATATTAATCTGGCAATTGTTTAAGATTGAAATCCAAATGATGTTAGTAACTTTTCTTTTAGCACAATTTCACATTTGTAAAAAGTGAACATGGGGTGAATTTTAAATCATTTTAATTTTGATTGTTTGAGCATGTCTCTGTGGCATTATCATGACATTATCACATAGGAAGTGACCTAACATTTGCTGGAGCAAAACAACAACACAAATTTTAGCAATTTTTAGCAATGGATTTGATTTTAATGATCTTTAATGTTTTATTTTTTATTTTTGTTTTTAAGATTCCATCCTATTTGATTAAACTGACAGAAATCAGTATGATAATATAAAACATTTCAAAGATGGATAAAAATGTCAGAATTAAATTATTTAATTTATGCAAATTTATGTCTTACAGTAATTTCCACTGTATTCATTTTTTATACTTTAGTTTGAGCATGTCCCTGTGGTAAAAAGTTTTTATTAATGACATCATCCTCCAGGAAGTGACATAATATTTCTTATAAAACGGATAGTTCCGGCCCTTGATTCTGATTGGTTGAACTGCGTTCTAAGCCGTTGTAAAAATCCTGAAAACATACAGCTGACCGCATTACATAAATATCGCTGCACCACTGAATGTGTTGTCTTAGCAACCACTCTTAGCAACGTAAACATATGTTTGTTCTTTTTCTGACAGTCCTATGTATAATAAAAATAAAAAATCTGTTTGAATGTCTGCTGCAATCCTGTCCTTTTAACATTTAATGGGTTTTCTGTGCCCTGCTGACACTGACAGTACTAGTCAAAGCACTTGAAATTTGCATCTTGTTCCGTTTTCACAAACAGTTTCAATATAAGTCTTTGCGACTGAGTGACTTGCTCATAAAGACAACCTTTGCTGCCATCTAATGCCATAATAAAAGTAACTTCTGTTGCTGTTCACTGTAAGGTACTATTTTTTCCAGCAAAAGGAAGGCTTTTAATGATTTTACTTCATGATACTTCCGCGCTGTGCCTAACAACTTCCATTAGCTGTTATAAATTCACTGTAAACCACGGCTTCTTGGGGCTTATTGCTTTAATTAGGTTTTAGCATTGAATTTGATTTTTGATTTATGCTATTTGATAAAATTACAGAAATCAGTATGATAGTATCATAATTACAAAGATAGATAAAAATGTCACAATTAACTTTAAGTTGACACCTTGTTAGCTAACTTTCAATACCTATTTAATATTACAATAACACTGTAATAATACAGACATTTGTATTTGTATTGTATTAATTTTACTACTTTAGTTTAAGCATGTCCCGGTGGCGTAAAGCTTTTCATAATGACATCATCCTCCAAGAAGTGACTCTCAGTGCCTCACTGACTGATGGACAGTAGGCGACATGCATTTAAGTGGTTAAATATAGGAGAAATATGGCAAAGTCATTTTGATATGCCACACTTCCTGCTGGCAGCAGGTGGTGCTTTGACTGAATATTGGCATGTAGATGTGTTCAGGCCAGGACTCTAATAAAACGTGAAGTTTGGGACAGATTGGACATTGTATGCCTGAGTTACAACAACTTCCTTTTTCGTGGCGTTATTCACATACTTTAGCATTTAGTCAAGAGTTGCATGATTTATTGTGTTTCTAACATGTTTGGAACTTAATGACATATTTAAATGTGTTTCTGGGAGTGAATTACAGTGCAAAGCATGTCATTTCCTGTTGCCACCAGGTGGCACTATGACTAACTGAATATTGGCATATAGATGTCTTCAGGCCAGGACTCTAATAAAACATGAAATGTGAAGTTTGGGGCAGATCCAACATTGTATGCCCGAGTTACAACAACTTCCTGTTTCATGGTGAAACATCAAACTTTGTCAGGCCGCAACAGACACGCCCTTCAGCGAAAACTCAAGAACTTCGCAATTTAACGTCGTAAAGGCCTTTAGATTAGACTGACCACATATGATGTTGATCCGATTAAAGCTCTAGGAGGATTTTCGTTAAAGTATAACATCTGGAAATAGCAAAAACTGCACAAATTTTGCAAACAAAATTCCAAAAATATCTGACTTACTGTTTTGTTTCAGGAGACTTTTTTGTAGTTATTGGGCTGTTACATGTGTCTACCGAATTTCATACCTGTATGTGAAACATAATGCGAGAGGCACTACGTTAACAATTTTATAGGTGGTGCTATCGAGCCATTTTGCCACACCTAATTCTGAAACCAACATCAGATGTAAATTGTCGCCACTTCTGACGCATGTGCAAAGTTTCATGAGCTTTTGAGCATGTGTAGGCCCTCAAAAATTTCAGAAAAGAATAATAAGAAACAGAGCAATTCAAATAGGGTCCTCGCACCATCGGGCCTCAGGCCTTAATTACACAGAAATGCACATTTTGCTAAATAAATTTACTGTGTGGTCTTTGCAGGCGCGGTGGACGAGTCCAGCATTGTCGAATCCGTTCCTGCGTAGAAGAAGGTCACACGGTCTATTTCCTCACAGACAACCTACACTTCCCCAGTGTGTATGCGCTCATCCAGTATTACAGGGAAAACCTGCTACGCTGTCAAGATTTCAACCTGCGCCTCACCGAACCTATGCCTCGACCAGACCAGCACCTGCATGAAGGGTTAGTCGATACTTGATGCACACAAACAACTTCATGGTGTTTACCACATCCCAGCCAGCAGGGCTGTAGAAGACCACGTGGTCAAGTTTGCAGCTTCTTCTAGCGCTCACTAGAAACTGCAGACACACCGTAGATGTGAAGCTGTGGTTGTTTTGTCTTTAGGTGGTTTTACAGTAACTTGAGTCGGGGTGAGGCTGAGGACTATCTCATGAGGATCCCTCGAGATGGAGCCTTCCTCATCAGACAGAGAGAAGATTCAGACTCGTACGCCATCACCTTCAGGTGCTGCTCTGTTTTCCATCTCTTCATTAGCAGATTGTCTAATTCTCAGTAACCCCTAGTATCACACTCAAATAAGTAAGTTGTCCACCCATCTACATCCATACTGTGAATCATGTGGACTGTGGAGAGATGTGTGTGTGTGTGTGTGTGTGTGTGTGTGTGCATTTTCCCCAACACTAATATATATTATAATATATATATATATATATATATATATATATATATACACAAACCCAATTCCAAAAAAGTTGGGACACTGTACAAATTGTGAATAAAAAAGGAATGCAATAATTTACAAATCTCATAAACTTATATTGTATTCACAATAGAATATAGATAACATATCAAATGTTGAAAGTGAGACATTTTGAAATTTCATGCCAAATATTGGCTCAGATTTCATGAGAGTTACACATTCCAAAAAAGTTGGGACAGGTAGCAATAAGAGGCCGGAAAAGTTAAATGTACATATAAGGAACAGCTGGAGGACCAATTTGCGACTTATTAGGTCAATTGGCAACATGATTGGGTATAAAAAGAGCCTCTCAGAGTGGCAGTGTCTCTCAGAAGTCAAGATGGGCAGAGGATCACCAATTCCCCCAATGCTGTGATGAAAAATAGTGGAGCAATATCAGAAAGGAGTTTCTCAGAGAAAAATTTCAAAGAGTTTGAAGTTATCATCATCTACTGTGCATAATATCATCCAAAGATTCAGAGAATCTGGGACAATCTCTGTGCGTAAGGGTCAAGGCCGGAAAACCATACTGGATGCCGTGATCTTCGGGCCCATAATGTTACTGCATCACATACAGGAATGCTACTGTAATGTAAATCACAACATGGGCTCAGGAATACTTCCAGAAAACATTGTCGGTGAACATAATCCACCGTGCCATTCGCTGTTGCCGGCTAAAAATCTATAGGTCAAAAAAGAAGCCATATCTAAACATGATCCAGAAGCGCAGGCGTTTTCTCTGGGCCAAGGCTCATTTAAAATGGACTGTGGCAAAGTGGAAAACTGTTCTGTGGTCAGACGAATCAAAATTTGAAGTTCTTTTTGGAAAACTGGGGTGCCATGTCATCCGGACTAAAGAGGACAAGGACAACCCAAGTTGTTATCAGCGCTCAGTTCAGAAGCCTGCATCTCTGATGGTATGGGGTTGCATGAGTGCATGTGGCATGGGCAGCTTACACATCTGGAAAGGAACCATCAATGCTGAAAGGTATATCCAAGTTCTAGAACAGCATATGCTCCCATCCAGACGTCGTCTCTTTCAGGGAATACCTTGTAATTTCCAACATGACAATGCCAGACCACACACTGCATCAATTATAACATCATGGCTGCGTAGAAGAAGGATCTGGGTACTGAAATGGCTAGCCTGCAGTCCAGATCTTTCACCCATAGAAAACATTTGGCGTATCATAAAGAGTAAGATGCGACAAAGACGACCTATGACAGTTGAGCAACTAGAAGCCTGTATTAGACAAGAATGTGACAACATTCCTATTCCTAAACTTGAGTAACGTGTCTCCTCAATCCCCAGACGTTTGCAGACTGTTATAAAAAGAAGAGGGGAGGCCACACAGTGGTAAACATGACCTTGTCCCAACTTTTTTGAGATGTGTTGATGCAATGAAAATTAAAATCAACTTATTTTTCCCTTAAAACAATACATTTTCTCAGTTTAAACATTTGATATGTCATCTATGTTGTATTCTCAATAAAATATTGAAATTTGAAACTTCCACATCATTGCATTCTGTTTTTATTCACAATTTGTACAGTGTCCCAACTTTTTTGGAATCGGGTTTGTATATATATATTATGTGTTGGGTGAAAATGCATTACAATATTGCATTGCTCCCTAAAAAAGGAACAAATTTCGTTAGTTACTTTTTATGAAAAGTAATGCGTTACAAACCTTTCTGGATTAAAGAAAATAGGATACAGGAGGAGGAAGTTTTCTTATTTCTACTCTAATCGAAAGTAATTTTTGCTTATTAGTATGGTTGAATTAGATAATTGATCAGCAGCAAAGACATTGGTTAATAAAATGAGGTTAAATACATAAAGTATATTTGTGTAATTTAATATAATTAATTATTACAGGTTTTGCGTAAAATTCTGAGATTGCATTTCACTGTTTTTATTTATTTTGAGGAATACTGAATGTTTTCGTTCAAGTGAGATGAGTAAACACATGTTCACATTTAGTCTAGATCTACAAAAACCACCATGTTCACACAGCGCACACAAACACTTCTGCACTTTATTTCTCTCAACATGGAGACAGGAGAGCTGTCAGTCAATAAATGTGAAAAAGTAACTTAGATATTTTGTTGTAAATTGGAAAAGCAATGTGTTACTTTACTAGTTACTTGAAAAAGTAATCTGATTACATAACTCAAGTTACTTGTAATGCGTTACCCCCAATACTGTGTATATATATATATATATATATATATATATATATATATATATATATATAATATATTAATTAATTATTGATTTATTACTGATTTAAATACAATTATTGATTTAAATACGTTATTTAAAAACAACTCAAATCATTTAAAAAAACAAAAAACAAATATATATATAATATTTGTGTATGTGTATTTTTAATGGGAGATTTGTGTAATTATTGTAAATCATTGTGAGTTTCATTTGCTGCAACAGAGGTGAAGGGATGGTGAAGCACTGCCGGATACACAAAGAAGGATCTTTGTATGTGCTGGGCACCTCTAGTGAATTTGAGAGCCTGATGGAATTGGTGGACTATTTCCGAAAGAAACCATTGTATCGGAAGATCAAACTCCGCTACCCGGTTACACCAGAACTTGTTGAGCGCTTCAGTTCGGTAAGAAAAAACTATAAAACAGTGTAATAAGAAAAACTATTGTCTCTACTGGAATAGAAAATACTTTTTGGCTGCATTTTATTTTAAGGTGACTGTGTTACAATGTAATTATACATTTAATTACTGAGTACTAATAATTAACTACATGTACTCACGGATTAGGCTGTGGATTAGGGTTATTTGCATGTAATTATGCATAATTTATAGTTACTACTATAGTAACTACGTGTAACTTGTAACGAGGACACTGTAAAATAAAGTGTTACCCACTTTTTATACAGTACAGCCCCATATTGTGGACTGTACTGAACACTGTGCAGTGATTGTACACCATTTTTCCTTTGCGTGCATTGTCTGCATACACTCTTCAACGTGAACAAGGGCATGTGCACGTCTTCCTTTGCTAAGGCCACAGTTTGCATGTTACACTTGCATGCTTTCATCTCTAGTAGCTCTTTTGGTCTCTTCTCCTTTTTCCAATCAAAGTTCAGACCAAAGGTTCTGATTTAGTTGAACAAGTATATGCACTAAGTTGTCATTGTTTTGTATAAATGTTCAGGGAGACATACAAGATTAAAACATGTCTCTTTTTTCACTTCCCGAGGCTACTAATATTTGTGCACCCCCCCCCCCACCACCACCACCATCACCACACCGCAAAGCACATCTTTCCTGATGTCACAATTAGAAAGAGCAACCAAACCTGAACAAAGCCCTTGATGTCGGAGAACATGATTGTGATCAATCACAAAAATCTCTCTTATGGTTAATAATTCTAATTAAATTAATTCTACACCCCTAATTTGGAAAGATGTGTGTTATGCTCACCAAGGCTGCATTTATTTGATTAAAAATACAATAAAAACTGTATATAATTTTATATTAAAATTCAAATTGCATTTTTAAACCAATTAATAGATTTAATAATTATGTATTAAAATAAATGTTTCAATAACCTTTTGAGTCACCACTTGTTTTCCAGTACAGGTCCTGAAGCAAAACCAGTTGCGAACCAATGATCTAGAACACAGACTAATCAGATTATATAAAATGTATAGATTATAGATTTTGCTTGGTTTAAGTCTTATGTGCAGGGCGAAAAGTCTAAGAAATGTTTTATGTCTTTCTTTTCAGATAACTGTATCTGCTTCACTTTATGATTCTAAACAGTATGTGGAGGCCAACGAGATAGAGCCATCTCTGGTAAGCACTTTGAAGAGCAAACACAGCTCCTGCATGTTAGCATGCACAAGAGGTCATCTCCTGTGGGCTGGGGAGGAAGTGGTGGCGCTGGCTATCTCTTTCTCTCACATAGGAAACTGATCGTCTCAAAAGAGGAAATGCAGACTGGCTAAAACAGCGATGTCATGTTTAGCCATGTATACTTCATTTTTCTAGCTCAACTTAATTCACAAATTCCATTTAAAGAGAATTTATTTTAGCCTTAACACTCTTTGAACCACTGAGGGGTTGTGTGGGTTACCTCAGTGCATTTGCAGATTTGTGTAGGAAGATTTAACTTATTTTATTGTGTTGCAGCCCCAGAGCACAGTGAAGGCCCTCTATGACTACAGGGCCATGCGGACAGATGAACTCAGCTTTTTCAAGGGTGCTTTGATCCATAATGTGACCAAGGAGGCAAATGGATGGTGAAATTATTTGCAAATTATGTAGATAAAAGCAGTAAATGCACTATTTAGCATTGCAAAAAGCTGTGGCAGTGCCATGATACAGTATCTAATAATAATACCTTGCTAATTTGATAAAAACCATGGTACTGAATGACTACCACATGTACCACAGAATTTACACAGTACTCCAATGTCTGTTTGAAAGATTGGTGATGGTAAGATTTTTTAATGTGTTTGAAAGAAGTCTCTAAAGCTCAACAAAAACTGCATTTATTGATCAAAAGTACAGTAGAAAAGGAAATATTGTTTTCTATTTTTATATTATTTTATTTTAAAATGTAATTTATTCCTGTGATGATAAAGCTGAATTTTCAGCATCATTACTCCAGTCTTCAGTGTCACATGATCCTTTAGAAATCGTTCTAATATGCTGATAAATGTTGAAAACTACACCACACAAATCATCTTTGACCTCCTGTTTAAAATAGTGAACAAGGAAGACAGGAAATTACACAATGCAAGGTTTTATTGAAATATTAGTTAAAGTTTTAATGAATGCTTGCATAAATGGGTAGAGTATTACACGGAAGTAACATGCCAAATAATGTTGAAAGAGTAAAATAAGACATTATTTGGTAACACTTTACCATTGCGTTAACATTTGTTAATGCATTAGTTAACGTGAACTAACAATTAGCAATATATTTTGTAAAAAAAACAGTTGTGCTGCTTAATATAGTACTTTTGGGTAAGCTATAAAACTTTTTTTAGGATTCTTGTGAATATAATTTATGAATATAAAGATTTCTTTGTAACATTATAAATGTCTTTACTGTCACTTTTTATCTTTGCTGAATGAAAGTATTACATTCTTACAATCTTCACTTAACTTCATCTTAACTTTTGAATTGAAGTGTACATCAAAGATCATTTTACCATGGTTCATATTTAAAAAAACATGGCTATCATGGCATTACCGTGGTAAATTGTATTTCAAAAACCACAGGGTGATTTACATTCCTTAAATTTTGATCATCAACATTTAGTTTCCCTGTTTATCTGCTGATCCCTACAGGTGGAAAGGAGATTATGGTGGAAAACTACAGCACTATTTCCCTTCAAATTATGTAGAGGAAGTGGCCAATACATCTGAGGCCAATTACCAGGTAAGGCATATTAAAAATTTGGATATTTAACAAAACAGATATGGCCTTTGGTGCTAGTTAGTACCGTATTTTGCATGCTTATTTGCTTACATACATAGAGAACATCTACATTTAAAAAACTGAACATCAACATTACTCTTTCAGCCTGAGGAGGAAAATCCATTAGGTGACTTATGTAAAGGGATAGTGGACATCTCAAAGTGTACTGTTGGTAAGATGATTTATCTTCAGGCCATTTAACACCTGTACTGCATGTGGCTTTGTAATGCTCACATTTACTTTACACTCATTTCCAGTTCGCTCAGCCAAACACGGCAAGCCTGTGGTGGTGACATTTCAGGATAAGGAAAATAAAGATATTCCATTTGATTTGGCCACCGAGACCACCGAGGAGCTGTACGAGTGGTATCAGGTGGCCTGGGACATCACTCAGAGAGAGGAAAAATTAGTGTTTGAGGTATGTCTCACACGCTAAGACTCACGTTTGGACCTTAGTATGTGTCCTAAATAGGGCAAATCGGGGCTAGTTGTCACATGGGGAAGCTGTCACAAGGTTTTGAGTCACTCACTCTGTAAATATAGGATTGTTATGTTGAAGCAAGACAGATTCAGGGGGTGTTTAAATGCTAGGTGTAGCCCTAGAGAGAACATTTAACCACTGGCATTCTAAGTATATAATAGTCAAATACAGGGACGTGCACAGGAATTTTGAGGGGCAGTTGCTCTGACCTAAAAAAAGGGCACTGTTTCTCCCAGCCCCACCCCCCCCAAAAAAAGGAAAAAAAAAAAAAAACTCACGGGCTATATGAAGGACTGTGAATAACCATGGTATAAGCGGAATAATTGACTGAATTGACCGAATCACGACCTCAGGTGTGCATTATTTTTCTAATAATTCAACGGCCCGTTGTCAATTATTCCTTACTTGAATCACAGCTTAAATAGTGTTTTGACATCGACAACCCAAGTGCATTTTACCTCAAACTTGCGTCTAGTTAACTTTCTAAAGTAGCAATCGCTTCTCGGGTCGACATTAACACACTGACAAAATTATATTCAGAATTAAAAATATTTTTATAACACTTTTTAATGTGTGCTTGTGTAAAGGTTTTCACGAGATACCAACCTTTCGTGAACTTGCTTCCAACACGCGTTCTCATGGAGGCGCGGTGTGCACGGAGGGGCTGTGCGCGCGCGAGTATGTGAGAGAGACGCGTGAGTGAGAGACGCAGGGAAATGAAATACAGCTGAACGTTTGCTCTATGAAAGACATTGACAAAGACGAAAACTAAGGACATTCAATCTCTAATTTTATTTTATTTTAGTTAGTTTTGCCAAACACACATTACAGTTTTAGTTAGTTATCGGGTTTTTTGTAATGCCTCGTTTTTATTTTTATTTCAGTTAACGATGATGTTTTTCCCACCTAGTTTTTGTTTTTTCGTTCGTTGTCGTTAACGATTATAACCTTACTCACCTTTCCGACAACGTTAAGTCGTCTCACCCGACAACCGCGACAATCTCCTTCTAGTGCCGCTCATGCAGGCTCAGCTCAGGTGCTGGTGGCGTGCAGCGCTGTAGCCACGTAAAGAGTTTGCCCTTCCCCTACTGACTTTCACTTTCGGACGGGTGCCCGAATATAAAAGTGAATGAGGCTTTGCGATTATTATTATTTTTTTTTTTTTTTATCTAGTCCTACGTGAAATTCTGCATCCATTGTACGATTTTTTTATTTATTTTTTTCCACCTCGGAAGGGCAACGTGAGTCGAGAAGGGCATATGGGCAGTTGCCCGGGCAACCTGAGCAACCCCCCTGTGCACGTCCCTGGTCAAATATTTAAAGCATAATGTTGGGCTAGGGTTTATAAATGTTTACAATAACTTCCCATTGCAGAAAATAAAAAAGGAGGAGGTCGAGTCCAGAGAAGAGGTGGCCGGCGAGATGTCTGAACTGGTTGTTTACTGCCAGCCTCGCAGTAAAGACAAGGACCGCTTTGGTACAGCTAATTAAATAAATATGTGTTTATATATAAATATATGAATACATATACACTACCGTTCAAATGTTTGGGGTCGGTATCTTTTTTTTTTTTAAAGAAATAAACTCTTTTAATTCAGCAAGTATTCATTAAATTAATAAAAAAAGTCACTGTAAAGGCATTTATAATGTTACAAAAGATTTGTATCTAGCTGTTTTTTTAGCTTTCACATTTTTCTTAGGAAGATATTTGGAAGAATGCCAGTAGGAAAAATAAGTACTATGGTAGTCAATGGTTGGCAAGATCTGTTTGGTTACTGACATTCTTCCAAATATCTTCCTTTATGTTCAGCAGAACAAAGAAATTCATACAGGTTTGGAACTACTTGAGGTTGAGTAAATGATGACAGAATTTTCATTTTTGGGGTGAACTATCCCTTTAACTGTTGATTAACAATGCAATTCTCTTTTCCTATCAGATAATTATACCTACAAAGAGGTCCGCTCCTTTGTAGAAACTAAGATACCCTCCAGAAACAAGTCGACTCAATTTATGATGTATAACCGCAAGGCGCTGAGCCGCATCTACCCTAAGGGCCAGAGGGTGGATTCCTCCAACTATGATCCATATCCTCTGTGGATGTGCGGCTGTCACATGGTGGCACTCAACTTCCAAACTGCAGGTAAGATGAAGTGTAATTTGGAGCAGGACTGTAATTCATGGAGAACTCTATCTGTTAACATTCCAACTCAACTCAATGGCAGCAGTTTGGCTAATGTATGACCTCACTGGAAATATACGACCTGTGACCAGCCATTTTTGCTTATGGGCATAAAGAACTTTTTGAGCCTATCACATTAAATGTATTCCTTTGTCAGTGATTTTTGGCAGCATAATGTTATCTACAGTACCAGCAGGGGCAAGCAAACTACACCACACAAATCAGTCAAACCTTGACCTCCTGTGTAAAATAGTAAACAAGGAAAAGAGGAAATTACACAGTGAAAGGTTTTATTGAAATACTAGTTAAAGTTTTAATGAATATTTGCATAAATGGGTAGAGTATTAGACAGAAGACACATGCCAAAAAATGTAAAGTAAAATACGACATTATTTGGTAGCGCTTTACAATAAGGCCTCATTTGTTGACATTAGTTAATGCATTAGTTAAAGGGTTAGTTCACCCAAAACTGAAAATAATGTCATTTATTACTCACCCTCATGCTGTTCTACACCTGTAAGACCTTTGTTCATCTCTGAGCACAAATTAAGATATTTTTGATGAAATCCGATGGCTCAGTGAGGCCTCTATGCCAGCAAGTTCATTTACACTTAAAAATGCCCAGAAAGTTACATATTTAAAACAGTTCATGCGAGTTCAGTAGTTCTACCTTAATATTATGAAGCGACGAGAATACTTTTTGTGCTCCAAAAACACTGCTTATTGAAGCTTAATGAATCATTTGTTTTGAATCAGTTGTTCGGAGCGCCAAAGTCACGTGATTTCAGCAGTTTGATACGCGATCCGAAACACTGATTCGAAACAAAAGATTCGTTAAGCTTCGAAGCATTCAAAGTGTTTTGAAATCGGCTATCACTAGATATTGTTGAAAAGTCCTTATTTTGTTTTGTTTTTGGTGCACAAAAAATATTCTCGTCACTTTATAATATTAAGGTAGAACCACTGTACTCACATGAACTGTTTTAAATGTTTTGAGTACCTTTATGGATCTTGAGAGGTTTGGTGACATTGCTGCCAATAGAGGCCTCACCGAGCCATCAGATTTCATCAAAAATATCTTAATTTGTGTTCTGAAGATGAATGAAGGTCTTACAGGTGTAGACATGAGGGTGAGTAATAAATTACATTATTTTCATTTTTGGGTGAACTAACCCTTTAACATGAACTAACAATGAGCAATATATTTTGTAAAGAATTGTTCATGTTAGTTCACAGTGCATTAACAAATGTTAAATGTTAATTTGAAAAATGTGTTAGTAAATGTTCCCTATTCCCTATATAGTGCCTATATATTCCCCAAATATGTGCCATTCACCATGTAGAAAATAGTAAATGCAGCTTCAGTGTCTATTTATAGTGTAGCGGGCGGGATGCTTTAGATTCTAGAAAGCATTTAATTGGACAGAAAATCTGATGAGAAACTGAAGTGCAGGGTGAGCTCATCAAACTTGTTGATTTTGGATTCTTATGTCTTTTAAATACTAATTTTGTCATTTTTTTGTGCACACTAGCTTATACAAAACAGTAAGGCTAACATATTCACATTAAAAGCGAAATACTTCCATTTTTGATTTCATGGGGACTTTAAAATGTTACCCATTATTTAAAGATAAAAATATGAAATAAAGGAAACAACATGGGCTCAAACTGTGAGTGTGAGCACAAGAATGCATTTACAGAGAAAATACAACCTTTTTCAGTCAGGCAATAAATAAAGAGCATAGCATTTATTCAGTATATAAAACAGCGTTTTCTTCTCTCCTCAGATAAGTACACTCAGCTGAACAGCGCCCTCTTCAGTCTGAATGGAGGCACAGGATATGTTCTGCAACCTGAGCTGATGCGCAGAGATTTGTATGACCCTCATCAGGAGAAGAAGAATGTCAAAAATACTATCACCATTAGGGTAAGACATGATCTTCATTCAAACAGACTAAAATTAATTAAGTCCAAGTTGGAAAACTGAACAAGAATTGTTTCATTTTAATAAAAGAATTAAAAAAAAGAAAGAAAAGATTCTTGATGTTTTTTTTTGATGCTAAGGTGATAGGAGCACGGCATCTTCCCAAACCAGGGCGAAGCATTGCCAGTCCCTTTGTGGAGATCGAACTGTGTGGCCAAACAGAGGACAACAAATTCAAGACTACCGTTTGCCGTAAGAAGCAGTGTTGTTTTAATGTCACTGGGACGCTATTATAGTAGGGATGTAACGGTAATATCAATATCCTGGTATCGCGATAGCAAAATTGTCTCGATATTATCGTGGTCACATGACTGTATGAAACGATACGTAGCAAAAAGTGTCGTTTTTTTTTTTCTTTACAATAATGTTCATTTAACATTAGTTAATGTATTAACAAACATGAAAACCATGAGCAACATATTTGTTACTGTATTTGTTCATCTTTGTTAATGTTAGTTAATAAAAATACAGCTGTTCACAGTTTGTTCATTTTACTTCACAGTGCATTAACTAATGTTAACAAATACAACTCTTGAGAATGTTAGAAAAAATAATTTTTTCCAAGTCTTCATTTGTCTTTTTTGTCTTTTTTGTCTTTTTTTTAAATATCGCAATAAATATTGTATCGTGGACTTTATATCGAGGTATTATCGTATCATGAGATTTTGATATCGTTACATCCTTATATTATAGTCTTTAATTAATATTTTGAATAGTTTTACATTTGCATTTTAGATTTAGGTAAAGTTTTAGTAATTTTGTTTTATGTTTTTGTCGCCTGTATTAGTTTTTGTTTGAAATATTCTGTCTATAGTAGTGCTGTCAATTAATTAATCGTGATTAATCGTACCTAACATAAAGGTTTATATATATATATACACATACATACATACATATATATAAACATTTATGTTAGATGTGATTAATTGTGATTAATTGATTTGACAGCACTACTTTTTTTAAATACTTTTCATACTTATTCTTACAGATTTCCTAATTGGAATCTATGTGAACTGCTTACCTGCTAATATGTGTGTGTGTGTGTTTATTTAATTACTTTTACCAAAAGTATTTATTTTCCATATAGAGATTTAAAAAATAAGTAAATATGTCCACAGATGATAATGGACTAAACCCTATATGGCTTGGGCCGAACTTTCAGCCTTCGGAGGCATTTACTTTCAACGTGTATGAACCAGACCTCACTTTTCTACGTTTTGTGGTCTTTGAGGAGGACATGTTCTCTGACCCCAATTTCCTGGCCCAGGCTACGTTCCCTGTGAAAGGTGTTCGCTCAGGTAAGTCTGTCAGCCTCAACATTGCCAAATTAGTTTTTCGTGAAACATTGTGTAAATGAATGCAGATTTAAGTTTGAGTCTAAAAACGGAGCTTGATGATTTCACAGGGTACAGATCAGTCCCTTTAAAGAATGGATTTAGTGAAAACCTGGAGCTGGCATCTCTACTGGTGTATGTCGATACACAGCAGGTGGAGGTAAGAAACTTTTTTAACAAAATTTTTACACGGTATTGAAAAAGTCACTTTTGTTGATGATATTAATTATAGAATATCTAATTTTGCTTTTGAGAATACTGTTAGTTTAATGGAAATCCCCTGTCATTTCTGACTTGTTTCTTCAGAAAGCACAGGAAGAACTCTACTCCTCCTCAAAACAGTTGCAAAAGAAGCAGGCAGAGTTAAGCAATGAGTTCTGCCTCTACGATACTCACTCCAACCTGCAGCGTGCTGCCCCTCAACGCCGTGAGGACGTCTCGCAGGAGTTCACTTACTCAGAAAAAAAGTGAGTGTATGAAGTTGCGTGATTGAATTTAAAGACACATCACTCCCTCAGTGAGGATATTCATATCTGTCTCTCTTTGTCCATACAGGATAAATAAACAACAGCAAAAAATAAACAACAGCAAGTTCTACTCTTGAGGAAAACAAGAAGTCTAGTTCCCTCCCAGCCTGGTTCTAATGTTCTTAAGGGTCTTTTCCTCTCGATTCTGCTGCTCTATTACTACTGGTTACCTAATTGGGCTGCAAAGACAGGAACTTGCAGCCATCTCACTTTTAATGTCACACTGGAATCAATCAGAAAGAGAATTTGAGCAATACTCATCTTTGAATTCTTTTTGGAAGGTGCAAATGGTCAGCTAGATGTTTGACCAGAACCCAGAAGCTGTAAAACTCTTTATATTGTGGGCATGAAAACTGCATGAAGATTTTATTTTTTTTTTGTGGTAAATGTGAAACTGTTCATGTACTTTCTTAATCGGTCTGTAACATTTCATTTGTAGCTGTATTAAACTCTTCTTTATTGTCTTAAAAATTGAAATAACAAGACATGTTATTTATTTGGTTTCTTTTTTAATATGCATGTTGGTAGAGGAGGTTTTATCATGTTTGCTTGGATGGATATGTAAAGCCCATTTCACACTGCACTGACAGACACCGACCAATGCAGAAAATCACAAGACCACAACACAGTATGTCACTTCGCAGACATTCCATGACCTGACAAACAGGGATTGAACATGAAATCTGTGAAAACAAGTGCCTACTAATAAAGATGCCAACCGACAAATCCTGTAGAAGTGTCTGTTGCCGTTGGTCACTGTCTGCTGGTTCAGTGTGATTTGGCATTAAGGGATAATGTACAGTCAGACATTTGTTATTGAAATATATGTAATACGTTTAACTGTACATTATCCAAGTTATTACACAGCTACTCACCAAATAAATAAATATGTGGACATAAAATATTGTTTTGACTTTTTAAAATTCTTTTATCTGTATAAAATGTACAATTTACAAAACATTCGGCCTGTTATTAACAAGACAAACTCTACAATAATATTACAATAATGTTAAAACAAGAAGTCTTTGAAGTGATTCTCACTACACGGACAGTGTCAGTATAGGAAGTAGAAACAAAGACCACAGAATAACACAAGACGTGTCACTCGTATTGTTTTGAATGGGAGAAAGTGTAACGCGCAATATGGCGGAATAAGTCCCGCCTTCTAAATAAGAGCCAATCCAAAGTCCCTTTAAGACAATTAATTTCACTTGGCGGCCATCTTTGAAACGCCTCTCGGGCATTCTGGGCATCATGCAGCTCCTATCTCTTTGAATGGGGAAACATCAGATTCTCCAAAACTGTTCGTCAACCTTACGATTAAATTTGATATTTGAAATCACCAATGAAATCTAACAACAACCGACTCATAAATTTAGTTTCTAAACGCACGAATCATGACAAAAAAAAATATTTTTTTCAGGCTGGATCAAGCTAATGCGCATGCGCAGACCTAAATGCGCGTCTCTTCGGAGGCGCGCGTCTGACTGTTTCTATAGAAACCGGTGATTCTAACGGCCGCTGAAGTGACGCAATGACTTTACCAGTCGGCGATTGGCTCTTGGCTTTAGAAGGCGGGACTTATTCCGCCATATTGCGCGTTACACTTTCTCCCATTCAAAACAATACGAGTGACACGTCTTGTGTTATTCTATAGTCTGTCATCGCGTCACTTTAGCAGCCGTTAGCTTGATCCAGCCTGAAAAATAGTTTTTTTTTTTGTCATGATTCGAGTGTTTAGAAACTAAATTTATGAGCCAGTTGTTGTTAAATTTCATTGGTGATTTCAAATATGAAATTTAATCGTAAGGTTGGCAAACAGTTTTGGAGAATTTGATGTTTCCTCATTCAAAGAGATTGCATGATGCCCAGGATGCCAGAGAGGTGTTTCAAAGATGGCCGCCGAGTGAAATACATTTACATTTATTCATTTGGCAGATGCTTTTATCCAAAGCGACTTAAAAGTGAGGACTACAACAAGCGAGTCGTCATGACGAGGCAAATAGACGTGCTCATAATAAAAGTTATAGGCAGTGCTCAGATTATCCTAAGCTACAATGACTTGTCTTAAAGGGACTTTGGTAGAAAGTATCAAGTACCAGGTATTCCATAGAGCCATGTATTAAAGGTGCTAAAGAGGATGTTTTGTTTTATACATTTTTGCAATAAACTGTCTTTACTAACTGATAAAAGACTATTTATTAGGTGCACTGAAAGGAATAAAATTAATATACATCATCTGTGCATGAGGTAGGGCCTTAAAAACATCAGCCAATCACGTAAACGATTGGCCCTCTGGCTTGTCAATCACTGCAATGACTTTCCTTGTGCGAGACGTGCGTGGCTGCACGCTCCAGTAACTTTCCACACTCAGGAGACAGGAGTAACAACTGCAGATTATGAGTTACCTCAAAGACTATAGAATAACACAAGACGTGTCACTCGTATTGTTTTGAATGGGAATAAGTGTAACGCGCAATATGGCGGAATAAGTCCCGCCTTCTAAAGCCAAGAGCCAATCGCGACTGGTAAAGTCATCGCGTCACTCCGAAGAGACGCGCATTAAGGTCTGCGCATGCGCATTAGCTTGATCCAGCCTGAAAAAAATATTTTTTTTTCATGATTCGAGCATTTAGAAACTAAATATATGAGTCGGTTGTTGTTAGATTTCATTGGTGATCAAATATCAAATGTAATCGTAAGGTTGACGAACAGTTTTGGAGAATCTGATGTTTCCCCATTCAAAGAGATAGGAGCTGCATGATGCCCAGGATGCCCGAGAGGCGTTTCAAAGATGGCCACCGAGTGAAATGACTCGTCTTAAAGGGACTTTGGTTACCTGCGGTGAGTCCGACATAATGAATCCAATAACACAACACAGCGAATGCCGGTGGTAAACACTCGTGTTCCAATACTCGTGCATGAGTTTTGGGAGGCGTTCCCTCGAAATGAGCTGTGAAGGAGGGGGGCTGTTCTTACGCATGCGCTCATTTCAAAAACTCACTAACAGTCTTTGATTTCTCAGTCGACGAAAAGATCCTCTGTAGCACCTTTAAATCTATGAAACTGGTAGTAAAAGTGCTACCCCACAGACTTCAGTTGAAAATGAAATCCACAATCTTAATGTAAAAGTTAATTTCAGTAGTTTATGAAGAGAATGGTGATGGTGCGTCACCTACACAGTGTTACAAAGATGTAAGAAGCCTGCTTAACCTTGTCGATTTTAACGGGGTATTTTAGTAATCATGCGGTGATTTGATGCTGCAGTCTGCTACTTCAGATGGTGACTTACTCGAAACAAAGTGCTTGGCATATATCTAACTTTCATAATGTCATGCAAGCATTTATTTCTGCAACTGAGCAGACCGTTT
The DNA here is from genome assembly GCF_024489055.1 of Chanodichthys erythropterus. Lineage (NCBI taxonomy): Eukaryota > Metazoa > Chordata > Actinopteri > Cypriniformes > Xenocyprididae > Chanodichthys > Chanodichthys erythropterus. The sequence continues at coordinate 30,326,505 of NC_090227.1, forward strand.
AACCAACATTTACATTATGCAATTTCCTAGACAGCTTTGCTCTAGTCATCCATTGAGTTTGAATGGTCCAATCAGAACAGTACAGTACTGAAAATAGTGTTTGTCTGGGGAGGGATAAGGTTGATCAAGATAAAGAATTAAAAAAAAAAAATATATATATATATATATATAAAAAAATTGCAATTTTAATTTATTTGTATAGTACCACATAGTGCCGTACAAACCCCCATAGAAAATAGGAATAGATTAATCAGCGTTAATTTTTTAACGCATTATTTTTTCTCAGATTAATTAATCGAAATTAACGCGTTATTTTGACAGCCCTAATATATATATATTAATATATATATATATATATATATATATATATATAAAGTATATAAAATATTAATATAATATATAAGTATATAAAGTATATATAAATAAATATTTATATAAAGTATATATAAATAAATAACAAAATGTAACTGAAAACCTTTGTTTTATTTCAGCTAGTTTATTTTATTTCTCATTTAATTTCTCACTTAATTGATGTACTAAAATAACTACAACTGAAATAAAAATTCATAACTATATAGAAAACCTAACAAAAATGACAAAAACATTAACTAAAATGAAAATGATGTCAATGATAGTAAATTAAAATTGTTTTATGTAATTCTTTAACATCTTTAATAAAACAATTTAAATGGATGCTTTTAATACATGAGCAAATAAAGTATGATTATTATAACTAAGTTTCTGTAACTTGTAACTTAAAAAATACCCCTTGTTTCACAGACAAGGCTTAAGCTAGTCCTAGACTAAAATGCATGTTTGAGCTGTTTTAACTGAAACACATATCTTAAAATATGCCAGTGCCATTTTTTTTGTCTCAAGATGCACACAGGTAATGTTTTTTTCTAGGGTATGTTTATAAAAGCTACTTAAATACCCTATTGAAATAAGGCTTAATCCTGGCTTAGCCTAAGCACTGTCTGTGAAACTGGCCCATAATGTTTTATTTTCTGGTGCAGCAAAAACAAATTCTCAAGATCTAGAAACCTAAAGACCTATTAAGGGTATTTCGTGAAAACTGTTAAGCTGAGAAAATTGCACATCAGACATATCTCTCACACAATCTCCCTTCCAGTAAAATCCTCTTCTTTTCACCAATTCTTCATATTTTTCTCCACCCCTTGTTTTAAAACAGTGTCCGTGCCACTGTCTATCTTACATGATTCTCAGTTTCTGCTTGAAAGAATTCTTATACCTAAGATTGAGCTTTCTAAATATTGGTTTGGAGGTCTGTGGCATCATAAATACAGGTATTTACTTAATATTTTCAATTCACAGGTAACTCCGTGAAGATGATTTTGGTGATTTTTTTTTTCTCTCTCTTGTCCTCTGGAAATGCTTGCTTTTCATCATAGGAAATTAGAAAGCTTTTTATGCCACAGGATGTGATTTTTCTCAAGACCTGGTCTGGAGAATAACCACTAGACACCATCTTGTTATTTCTCAATATGATTTGCGCACCGAAACTGGAAGGTAAGTGTGTCTGCATATACATTATTTGAATAATCTAACTTTTAACACAGTTATTGCTTTAATAAATATAACATACATTTTTAAACCCCCCCATTTGGAACATTTATTTTTAAGCAGCCTGTGTAGAGAATGATGCAAAAGCACTGCCTCTTTACTGTAAGTGCCTGTAATTGTGTGTGTGTGTGTGTGTGTGCTTTTGTTTATATTACATTGTGGGGACCAAATGTCCCCACGATGTAATATAAACCTGAGTTCACCTACATCGTGGGGACCAGCTACCGGTCCCCACAATGTAAATTAATTAATAAAAATATACTAAATGATGTTTTTGTGAGAAAATAAAGGTGTGCACAGTTTCATGTGATGGTTAGGTTTAGGGTTAGGGGTAGGGTAGGGGGATAGAAAGTACGGTTTGTACAGTATAAAATGCATTGCGGCCTATGGAGAGCCCCCACAATTTACAAAAACAAACGTGTGTGTGTGTGTATGTGTGTGTCAGATACAGTGATGGTGGCTGGCAGTGAGCGGCGTGAGCTGATAGAGGATGAGAGGAGTCGGATTATTGAGCATCTGCAGACGGGTACTGAAATGATGGTATATCAGCAGAGGCCTGAGAGATTCACTGTCCAGGTCCTTATGGAAACCATGCAGGTGGCCTTGATACGCTCCAGAGACAGGATAGTCAAAGTGTGTAAGTTACTTCCTGACAATACAGTGTTCAAGCTAAATGATTAAAACAAATTAGACTTAGAATTGAATAAGAGCAATACTTTTTAAAATAGCAGCTTTATTATTGTATAATAATTACTAATAAAGTGTTTGGTCTATACTTAAGCTCTAATTCTGACCTAATTTTTTCAGAAACCTTATTATTTGATCTTCAACATTTGCTTATGCAAGCACTGGTATTTAGTTATTCAAAGGAATAATTATACTGATGATATAATTCTCTGTATAATTTCATTTTACTATGTGTGTTTGTATATTTGCAGTGGACATTTTTCAGCTCAAGGAGGTTCGTCAGTGGGCGACATTCAAGGATTTCCAGCAATTTAACGAGAGCAGGGGGAGTAAATTTAGAAGAATCTTTTGCCAGTCTGAAAAAGAGGTTCAGCGGGACAGCAAAACATGTTTCACCATCTTCTATGGATCTGAGTTTATTTTAAAGTCACTGAGTCTAAACGGTATGCAAATGTTCCTCACACATTGTACATGCATAGCAAAGATAGGATGTTTACACTACCACTCTTTAAAAAAAACACTTCTATTCAGCAAGGATGCATTAAATTGATCAAAAGTGACAGTAAATACATTTATGTTACAAAAAATATATATTTTAAAATAAATGCTGTTCTTATTAACTTTGTGTTCATAAAAGAATCCAAAATATATATACACATTAAGCAACACTGTTTTCAGCATTGATAATAATAAGAAATATTTCTTGAGCAGCAAATTGGAATATTAGAATGATTTCTGAAAAATGATGTGACACTGAAGACTTTGCATCACAGAAATAAATACATTTTAAAACTATATAGTTATTCTAAATTGTAATAATATTTTACAACATTACTGCTACTGTATTTTTGATCAAATAATTACAGCCTTGGTGAGTGTTTTTTCATAAACATTAAAAAAATCTTATTGTCCAAACTTTTGAACTGTGCTGGTCCAAGCTAGTTTAAGCTATTTACCTTAGGAACAGCATACGGATATTTTTCACCAGCAAAATGTAGCTAATGTTGGTCTTTTTGGTTGACCAAAGACTAGCTGGTTAAGCTAGTTAAAAATCCTGATGAGAATAGCAGTACACTATCATCACCACCATCTAAAACATGCTGGTAAACAGCTATGCTAGCAATAGCACACTTACCGGAATGGTCTCCTTGGAGCCACCCTGAGGTGACGTCCTCAAGTGTACTGTGGTGAACGATCATGACCGTCTCACCCATAGACATAATGTCTATGGTGTCATTACTTCATTAAGTCATTATGATAGTGTTGTGTTTATTCTGTGATGATAACCAGCTAACAGGGAACGTTCTTAAAACTTCCGCTAGAATTGTGGTAAGTTTCTCTCAAAGTTATAAACAAACGTTCTTCCAGTAATGTTAAAAAAAATTGTTCAAAATTATCTGGTCTTTAATAATGTTCTCAAAAAGTTTGCACAAAAACATCATTTATAAATCCCTCATATAACATTTTTACCCGAAACGTTCAGTTGGATGTCCGTCAAACGGTTTTTAAATGTTATTACTTGTTTCAGAACGTTCAGAGAACATTCAAAAGTAATGTTCCCATTATGTTTGCAAAATGATCAAATGGAATGTTCGCATAACCAACAATATTTTTAAGACATTTAAAAATCTGGACGTTTTGTACATTCAGAAATCACGTTTTTATTACTTATTAGTTATTTGTTAGCTGGGTGTTTGCTGTTCCACAGCTGATTCAGTGGACGATGCAGAAAAATGGCTGACAGGACTGGAGTTACTCAGACAGGAGACACTGGCGGCTCACACACCAGAGATTATAGAGAGGTACACACACACACACACACACACACACACACACATGTTTGTTTTTGTGAATTGTGGGGACTTTCCATAGACTTCAATGCATTTTACACTGAACAAACTGTACATTCTATCCCCCTACCCTGCCCCTACCCCTAAACCTAACCCTCACAGGAAACTGTGCAAACTTTTACTTTTTCACAAAAACTCATTCTATATGATTTATAAACCCATTTACATTGTGGGGACCGCTGGCTGGTCCCCACGATGTAGGTGAACTCAGGTTTATATTACATCATGGGGACATTTGGTCCCCACAATGTAATATAAACAAAAGCACACACACACACACACACACACACACACACACACACACACACATAAACCGTAACACAAATCATATATAAATTTCATTCTGTTTTTCCCTCTACTGTAGTTGGCTGTGGAAGCAGATGTACTCGGTTGATAAGACAAAGAAAAATAGGTTCTCCTCTTTCTCTTTCATTTGCTTCTCATCCAGTCTCATTGTAGCTTCTAATTCAGTCTCACTGTAGTCATCTGTTTCTTTTTCTTACAGCATCACCCTGAAAGAGCTTAAGTCTCTCTTGCCAGAAATGAACATCACTGTACCAGGTGGACGTTTTCTGGAGGAAAGATTTGTGGTACAAATAATAAAGCATTTCACTAAATTCTACATTTACATTAATTACATTTGACAGATGATTTTATACAAAGCAACTCAAGATGTACATTTTATATAATTAAAAAATAAATTATTTGCTTAAGAACACATTAACATTTATTACAAGTCTGATTGTTTCATTTTCAGGAGGTGGGAGCAAAAGATTATGTCCTGGATTTTCAGCAGTTTCACAAATTCTACAATCTTTTAATATTTGAAAACCAGAAAGTGGTGAGTGTGCAATTAAGTTTTTATGTTTCATTTTATTAAATTCTTATTTGAGTATCATTTCCATTATATATGAATGTTATTTGTGATATTGAATCTAAGATTCACTTGTTTAAAGTGCCCCTGTTATGGATTTTTGAAAATTATCTTTCATGTAGTGTGTAACATAGCACAAAGTGAATGAAAACATCCTGCAAAGTTTACAACATACAAAACAAACTGTTTTTTTCCTTTGCGTTTTTATTATTACAGTAGAGTGGAGCTCTATCTGTATTGTAACAGGATGTTAAGATGCTAGTCCACGATAACTAGTTGAAGTATTCTCTCTGTAAACATTGTAATGTCAAACAATGATATAGCCATTTTTATTTTGTTAAAAGTTATAATGAAAAAGTCTGTGTACACATCTGGCCTAAATGTTTATCTTATGTTAGAGGTTTTCAGCTTCTCTAGGCATTCTGATACAGTTCCCACAGATACACTTACTTAAAGTATAACAGTTACACTGCTATCACGTCGTCTTATACATAACGCAAACTAAGGTGACACCATAGAGAAATGTCCTACTCCAGTCGTGATTGTGAATCAGTTTCTGGTTGATCGACTACTTCACACGTTTCATCGTCGGACTCTGGCTTGAATTGATACGGTAAAATCCATGCTGTCTTTTCTGTCCATACATTGTGTCTTGCGAATTAATAGCTGTCATTCAGTTATGGCAATGGGTGCACGGTACAAGCAGTAGACTAATCTCAAAGGATTGGGCCATCTGACCAATCAGAGCAGTGTAGGCTCACGGAAAGGAGGGGTTTAGATAGACTGATTCTTTGAACTGCTTCTAACGAATCGTTTGAGAACTGAGGTGAAATTAAAGCTGCAGTCCGTGATTTTTCCTCTTTGTCGCCATCTCTTGATTGAAACCTGCAATTGCAGTCATATGCGGAACAGATATCTGTACGTGCGTTGTGCCTCGGCACAGCTCGTCAGCGTGGATGAATCTAATGCTTGCTGTCAGTCACCGCATCGGTGTGGATACTGAACTTCAGAATCACAATTTCTACATCTTGAAAGTATGACCAATATAAGAATTTTCACCGGAAAATGTCATCTGAACAAGTAAGTAACATGGCTGCCACTTTTGTTCTGACCAACTGAGGAAAAAAGCATTAGACCTACAATAAATATTTTTTATTGAGGAAAAAAATGTTGTTCTCAAATCGTTAATGTTAACAACATCAGCATTACTATGACTATGTGTATATTAGCGTTACCTGTAGATTTCAATTTCTGTAGCCACTCAACAATCCAAAGTCTTTTGCTTTTTGACTACGGGTGAATCTCCAGTTGTCACTGATGATTGTCATCTGGACCTTTCTGGATTACAATCCACCATCAAAATGAAAAGTTTAATTATTTCGGCTGCTGTGAGAAAAGGGTATAAATGATCCGCTACAAGCAGCGTCGTCACGTGATAAAACCGACTTGCCTGGACTCCTTCCTTTCTATTTACGGACGTGACGTAATGACGCACAGACGAACTGCTGCATGCTCAAATTTCCCGCGGAAATCCACCATGTCGCTCTTATTATAAAACATTATTACAAGTTTACCGTTGTGAATCGAGCTAAGATAATGAGACAGTTTTGAACACTGGCTGGTTATGTACTTGCTCAAAAATTTATTTTGGATCATTTTTAACCAAAAAAAGTTAGGGACTGCAGCTTTAAATGTATATTATGAGAAAACAAAGGTATTTTTTGACGTTGCATGCATGTAAACCTGTTGTAGGAGACTCCCAAAACAATATTAGAAACCTTAAAAAAGACATAATAGGGGCACTTTAAATATGATATAAATATTTAAGGGAATTGTATAACATCAAGCCTAATTTATATTATTATCATTTTAATCATTTTATTAGTTGCTAGAAGAGTTTGAAAAGGGGCCTGCAGCTTTCACAATGAGGTAAAAAATGTCTGTTGTTTTAGTTCAATTTCGTGCTTAAAATGAGCCATATTATAAGAAATTGAAGTTTACTTGTTTTTTTGAAATTAAGTTAATTGTAACTGTACCTTGAAAACCATATTTATTTTTCTATGTATTTTTCTGCAGTAATACTGATAGGCCTGAATCTTCTGTACTTCCCATCTCTGATTTTCAAAACTTTCTTTTAAGTAGACAGAAGGTAAGACCAAAGTATATTATCTTATCTTTTATCATGTTCATCTAGCTTACTTTTCAAAATGTTGAGTTCAGAAAGATTTTTTTAATGTATTTAAGTCACTTGTGCTCACCAAGGCTGTATTTATTTGATATTGTGAATACTGTGAAATATTAAATGTTACGATTTAAAAAATAACTGTTTTCTATTTTACATATTTTAAAATGTAATTTATTCCTGTAATGGCAAGGTTGAATTTTCAGCATCATTACTCCAGTCTAGTGTCACATGATCCTTCAGAAATCATTCTAATATGCTGATGTTGAAAATTAATATTTTATTAAAATGAGCCGTACATTTGTTTTCTGTCTGTAGGAAACCTGGGCCGAAAATCTTAATAAGATACAAGAGTTGATGACCATCTTCATCGATGACACCATGAGGAAGACTGATTATCCAAAGTTTACTGCTGGAGAGGTACAGGCTAGAGACCTGTTTAGTTTGATGTCATCACACCAAATTAATCTTGTTCTGCATGTAAACAAATTCTTTCTGTCTTTGTAGTTCCTCTGTTTTCTCTTCTCAAAAGAAAACTCAATTTGGGATGAGAAGTTCTCAGAGATTTGCCCATTGGACATGAACAATCCTCTGTCTCACTACTGGATCAACTCTTCTCACAACACGTCAGTGCTGCTGTTCTTCATGCTCGTGACACACATGCAGCTCCTCCTCTTCATGATGAACTTCCTGTGTTACTTCACATGTTTTGCTTTTTTCACAGATATTTGACTGGAGATCAAGTGCGCAGTGTGTCCTCAACAGAAGCTTATGTGCGCTGCCTGAGGCTGGGCTGCCGCTGTGTGGAGTGTCAGTGTGTTTCTCAGACATTTTCTACTACATTTAAAATTTTTAGTCCAGTTTTTCTTCATATACATGTAAGGATTCATGTTGAATAATTATATTTTAGTGGTACCAACATTTTTCTTTTTTGGAAACTTTAATATTGTGTGGTTATAATCAGTGTTAGGGAAAGTTACTTTTGAAAGTAATGTATCAATATTTGACTACCACTAAAAAGTAACTAATTACGTTACTTATTTACTTTTTATGGAAAGTCATGCATTACGTTACTTTTTTTTTTCATCAGGCTGAGGCTTGCTCAATTCCTGGCCTTGCAGGTGTTTTTTTTTTTTACTGAGAAGTTCTTTTTTGCAAGTGTTAAACACAGTAAACAAAGCCTATATTACATACATTTTAATTTCCTTTTAAAAACACATTTAGAATATTGTTATTTTCTGAATATTTCCTGGCCCCCAGAACTATGTATGCCATACAAAAGATCTCACAAAAGATAACATTAAGGGTTATATTACCTGTGCGTATTTGTCTGTGACTACATTATGGATTTTAATGCTATTTTAATTCAGTAGTTAAAAAAAAATTAAGCAAATTAATTAAACTGAAAAGTAGCATGCATTATTTTTCTAAAGAAAGTAACTCAAATATTAATGTTTAAATATATAAAGTAATGCGTTACTTTACTTGTTACATCAAAAAAAGTAATCTTATTATGTAATGCATGTTACTTGTAATGCATTACCCCCAAAACTGGTTATAATTAATAGTATTTGTTATCATGCCTTATTTTATGTTTTCTTTTGTGTTTAATGCAGTGGACTGCTGGGATGGTCCAGATGAACCTGTCATATTCCATGGTCGCACCATGACCTCCAAGATAAAGTTTAAGGATGTGGTGAAGGCCATCAATGATCATGCTTTTATAACATCTGAGTAAGTCATCATCAACAACAATACACATTCAATGACATTATCACTGTGCATTGTAAATGTAACATTCAGCACTCATTTTAATTCCTTTTGGCAGGTATCCTGTAGTGCTGTCCATAGAAGAACACTGTGAACCTAAGCAACAGAAAGTGATGGCTCAGATGCTAAAAGATGTTTTCCAGGACAAGCTCCTGACCGAGCCACTGGATCCAGAAGCAGAACATTTACCCTCACCAAACCAGCTGAAGGGCAAGATAATCATTAAGGTAGAAAAAACCTTCAAATTTGTCAGTTTATGTGGTTGAACCAACTTTAGAAGGAAAAACTGCAGAAATCCTCCTATTTCTTCAGTCTCCAATTTAGATGACAATTTCAGTGTCATGATGTGGCAGCCTGAGAATATACATTTTTGTAGTTTCATCATTGTCAGATGCATGATTATCTACTTATTCTCTTCAACAGCACCAAAAAATAAACGAGAGCGATCACACCGATAAGGTATCCACAAAACATGACACCCTCCACATATAGAGTTCAAAATGAAAGCTGTTGCTTATCTCATTTATGTAACAAACCACCCTAGCTCTATGTTTAATTCTAATATCACTATCTTAGATTCTTATGTTAATTAAATTCCATTAAGTAGTGCATTGGGGAATTTAGGTTGTTCACACTAAATCCAGATCTGATTTGTTTTTCAAAGCTGTTATTCAGTGCGAATGTAATTAAACAATCCTAGTCACCTTGGTGTTTTGCAATATTCTTGTGTGAACACTGATGTGTGACAGAAAAATGGAAAGATCAAACTAATGATAACACTTTAGAATGGATCTCACTTAATGACTGTCCTCATTTTAGCATAATATCTAATTGAATAAATGCACATTTATGCACATGAGGTTTTTTTTCTGTAATTTTTGATCATATGTCATGTAATTTTTTATTTGATCTTAACAGATGGAGGAAGAAAATGGAAACAGGGTAGCGAGAAGTAAATTAGACAGCTTCAGGAAAATCGGAAACGCTTGCAGGGAGAAGGTGCAATTTTTATTTTCCATTAAACAATTTTAAAATACGTTTGCTAAATGTGTCAAAGGATCTCAGTGAAGTTTTAAAAGACATTTTTTCATATTTTCATTTCCAAAATTTATGATTTTTCATATTTTAAAGCAGATAAGAAAGGCAAAAGAAAACAAGGTATTGGAGAAGGAAGGAGAGCTTTGCATCTGGGATCCAATAGATATGGTGAGTTTTAAATAAATTTTAATTAAAACGAAAAATCTGTTTTTCCCCAATATTCATATTCAGATAATTTATAATATGTTTTTTTTTTTTAATGTAGAGGTTTTACAAGCACGACTGCATTATATCAGATAATAAGCTGTACTATTCTGAAGAGAAGGAGGAAGACAGTCCGATGGTAAGTGAAGAAGATTACAATCATTCTCTTTTTAAAAAACAGTCAGTTCAACTCCTGTGAAAACAAGCCACTTTGAGAGATTGTTCGCTCATGATCTCTCTCTCTCTTTTTTTTTTTCCTGAAACATTCAGGACGGTTCAGACCTGCACCTGTCAGAGCCCTGGTTTCATGGACGGATGGCTGAGGGCAGAATAACCGCTGAAAAACTGCTGCATGATTTCTGCAAAGGGAAGGATGGAAAAGATGGAACCTTTCTGGTGCGAGAGAGTGACAAGTTCATCAGAAACTACAGTATCTCCCTCTGGTACTCTGCATAACCTTTCATTACTCTTATGCCTTTTTAATTTCTTTTTATCTTACATTATGTGGTCCAACAAAGGCATTTGTATCGGTTATCTAGCTGTTTCCGTGTATATATACCATATAGCAGGGATTCACAAACACATTACTGGAGTCTCCCCAACACTGCATCTTTTCCATGTCTCAAATACACCTGATTCAGATCATCAGCTCATTAATTGAGACTCCAAGACCTCAAATGGGTGTGTCAGACAAAGGAGACATGCAAAATGTGCAGTGTTGGGGAGGCTCCAGAAACATTTTTGGCCATATAGCATATATAATATACTGTATATATATATATAAAATGATCAGTCTAAAGCCCAGGATTCACTGCACGATTTTTTGCTGTCCTAGACGAAAGATTGTGAAACAATCGTGCCGATTTCTGTGATTGTGGCTCTTAATTGGTGGGGCTATGCTGTACAGTAAGAGAGGTTCAAAGATGGACGTTTTCCCAGTCTTGCGACCAAAGAGAGAATACAATAATTTTCTGATAGTGTCAGAAATTCAGCATGATCAACGCAACGCAACGCAACGCAACGTGTGTTTGCTGCTACAACCAACATACTGACCAGGCTGGTCAGACCAGCCAATAAAAATGCCACATGAATTCAACGCGCCATGGCGCTAAAACTTAAAACTGCTTAGCTCAAGCTCTTTTCCTTCTTTCGCCACTTCCTTTTTTTCAGCACACATAAAAACTGTCAAAAACTGTCAATGTGTGATTCAACATGGTGTTTTGTTTACCACTAGCACATACTGATGATGTTTTATTCTTCTACAGAAACATTCATTGTAGCCTACGATATTGTAACGAAGGCGGGACTCAGAGTAAGATCCAAATGCAGCTTTATTAAAAGGTGAGCGTGGTCGTACAGGCAGGGGTCAGATAACAGCAAACAGGTACAGCAAGGAACAGGCAGAATCGTAGTCAGGAACAAGCAGTGGGTCAGGGCTGGCAGATATCAATCACAGGTCAGTATACAAAGCAAAGGTCAGGACAGGCGGCACAGGATCGTAGATGGGAAACAGACAGGCAGACAAGATATAAAAGCTTGGAAATGTATCACAGGGAAAACAAGACCTAGCGGTGAGGTGATGTGTGGATGAGTCCTTTATAGTCCGTGTAATGAGCTGCAGCTGGGTGTGGTGATTAACGAGGAGAGAACATGTGACTGGCAGAGAGGATCGTGGGAGATGTAGTCCAGGCCGTGACAGGGGCAGATGGTGATCGTGACAGATATCTTATAGGATTGCTAAAATCGTGCAGTGTATCCCGGACTTAAGAAACATTTCAACTGTGTACACACACACACACACAAACATAAAAACTGTGTAGCCTATATATATGTATATGTAAAATATAAATGTTCATTTTCCTACTCTTTGATTGGTAGAGTACCAACTTTTAATTTTATTTTACAATGTTTACATAGCATTAAACCACAGATTAGTACCTAGCTTATGTGGGTATCTATTTTATCATTTTCTATTTGCAATATTATTTACAAAAAATAATAATGCAAATAGAAAATGTTGAAATAATAGTCTGTGTGCTCTCTGTAGGACCAGAAGGAGGGTTCAGCACTACAGAATTTTCTGGTCCTCAGAAAATGGTCACTCGTCCTTCTTCTTGACAAGCAAGCAGTGCTTTCCAAGTATGTGTGCCTTGATTGAGCATTATAGACAAAATTTGATTGAGTATGATGGATTCAACTTACATCTCAAGAGTTTCCTGCCTCGGCTCAATTTTGTGTCTCACCACCAAATGGGGTAAGAAGAAAAATAAAATATATATAATATATATTTAATAAATAAATAATATATATAATATATAATAAATATATAATATATAAAATAAACTCTCATTCATACACATACAGAAACATCTGGAGACAAAGTTGTGTTGTCATCTTTAGGTGGTTTTACAGTAACCTGAGCCAAGCCAAAGCAGAAGAGTATCTTCTAAGGATCCCTCGAGATGGAGCGTTCCTCATCAGACAGAAAGAAGAGCCTTACACCTTTGCACTTTCAGTCAGGTTGCTTAGCTTTTTTCCCATTTCATTTCCTTACTGTCCTCACAGTCAGTTTCATCTCTGCATGTATCTTTATTTGCTTATTTGTTACACAGAGTTGAAGGGGTTGTTGAGCATTATCTGATATGCCGATACAACAGCAAGTATGTGCTGCCAGACATCTACGAGTTTTTTAGCCTTGAAGACATGGTCAGCTGTTTCCGTGAGCAGCTTTTCAACGGCAAGATAAAACTGCGCTACCCTGTAACACCACAATTATTGGAACGCTTCTGTATGGTGAGAGAAGAGAGAGTGAAAGATTGCAAGAAATTAGCCATAGAGCCACTTCAATTATTCCTAAAGGAGATACAACAATTGTGACTATACAAACTGTAGTTGATAACTTTTTCCTTTGCAGGAGGATCTTTCAACATGTGATAGTGAGCTGTACAGTGAGGTATGTGTGGTGGGACTTGTTTTATATATATAATGGCCCTAAAAAGTATTTGGAAAATTACTATGTTTATAATATCCTTTTAAGAGTGTCTTAAAATGTAGGGTAGTATAAACTTATACTAAAGTTTTTTACATACATTTATGTACAGTTGCAAGAAAAAGTATATGAACCACTTGGAGAATCTGTTTTTGAAAAAATGTTGAATAATTTTAATAAAATAAGAGAGATCATACAAAAAGCATGTTATTTTTTGTTTAGTACTGTCCTGAGTAAGATATTTTACATAAAAGATGTTTATATAAAGTCCACAAGAAAAAAAAAAAATAGCTGAATTTATTAAAATTGGCCCCGTTCAAAAGTTTGTGAACCACTGATTCTTAATACTGTGTGTGGTTACCTAGATGATCATGAGTCCCTTGTTTGTCCTGAACAGTTACATGATAATAATATAATCTTGGCGGAAGGAAGTAGTGCTGCACAAAAGAGGGTTTTAAAGACACTCCGTTGTTGTTTTTATTTGTTTATACACTTGTGCCGTCGAACTGTTGTATAAACGCAATATCACACGAGTGGCCGTGCGATATGGCTGTATAACAGCACGCTGTGTATATATACACATAATAGACACACATACACATAATAATATATATAAGAAACATTAGTTTTTTAATGTTTTTGAAAGAAGTCTCTTATGCTCACCAAGGCTGCATTTATTTAATAAAAAAATACAGTAAAAACAGCAATATTGTGAAATATTATTACAATCTAAAATAATTGTTTTTAATAGATTTAAAAATGTAATTTTTTCCTGTGATGACAAAACTGAATTTCAACATCATTTCAGCAGTCTTCAGACACGCACGATCCTTCAGAAATCATTCTAATATGCTGATTTGTGCTCAAGCATTTATTATTATTATTATTATTATTATTATAATTATCAATGTTGAAAACAGTTTTTGCTGCTTAACATTTTTGTGGAAACAATGATACCATTCAAACATTTGTGGTAAGATTAAAAAAAGAGAAATGAATACTTTTATTCATCAGAGATACATTAAATTGATCGAAAGTGACAATGAAGAGTGAAGATGTTTATATGTTAAAAAAGATTTCTATTTAGTAAATGCTTTAATATATGTAATAAATAAATGTAATAAATGCAAATAAATGCTGTTCGTTGAGCTTCCTATTTATCAAAGATGCCTGAAAAAAGTATCAACATTTACACAAAAAAGAAATGAAGCAGTTTTTAACATTGATAATAATAAGAAATGATCAAATCAGCATATTAGAATGATTTCTGAAGGATCATGTGACACTGAAGACTGGAGTAATGATGCTGAAAATTCAGCTTTACCATCACAGAAATAAAATTACATTTTAAAACAGTTCTTTTAACTTGTAATATTACTGTTTTTTACCATATTTTTGATTAAATAAATACAGCCAAGGTGAGCAAAAGGGACTTCTTTCCAAAACAATAAAAAATTGTAATGTTTCCAAATGTTTTATATATATGTGTGTGTGTGTGTGTGTGTGTGTGTGTGCGTGTGTGTGTGTGTGTGTGTGTGTGTGTGTGTGTGTGTGTGTGTGTGTGTGTGTGCTTTTGTTTATATTACATTGTGGGGACCAAATGTCCCCATGATGTAATATAAACCTGAGTTCACCTACATCGTGGGGACCAGCCAGCGGTCCCCACAATGTAAATGGGTTTATAAATCATATAGAATGAGTTTTTGTGAAAAAGTAAAAGTTTGCACAGTTTCCTGTGAGGGTTAGGTTTAGGGGTAGGGGCAGGGTAGGGGGATAGAATGTACAGTTTGTTCAGTGTAAAATGCATTGAAGTCTATGGAAAGTCCCCACAATTCACAAAAACAAACATGTGTGTGTGTGTGTGTGTGTGTGTGTGTGTGTGTGTGTGTGTGTGTGTGTGTGTGTGTGAAATATTAAATACTTAATCAATTATTTAAATAATATATATTTTTTAAATTTTATTAGGCATCTGACATGTGTTTACTAAAAATAATTAATTCAAATAATGGATTAAAAGTCATTGCATATATTTAATAAAGTCAATATATATACAGAATATAAAGTTATCTATCTAATATTATATACTAGTATACTTATATACTTGTATAAAATATTATATTTATTTAAAAACGTATACAAATGCAAATGTATGCATATGTACTCTGTATACAGAGAGTGAATTGAACTCAGTGATTGTTTCAGGTCCCTAAAGACAATCCCTTAGGTCACCAATGTAAAGGTGTGGTGGATATCTTGAAGTGTACTGTTGGTAAGTTCTTCTTATTGCATACATACACATTATGCTTAGAGAAAGAGTTGTGACTTGCATTAAAAAACAAAAAAAACTTTTTTATTTCATTCAAAAAGCTCCTCATGGTTAATAAAATATAAGACTTTAATACCCTATTCTTTGTTGATTTTAATGGGCTCTCCTCAGCACGCAATGCCAAACATGGCAGACCCCTCGTGGTGACCCTGTTGAATAAGGAGAATTTGAAACTAATTGAGTTCACGAGTGAGATCTTGGAGCAGGTGGAGGAATGGTACAAGGCAGTTCTCAACATCATCCAAAGTGTGGAGTATATCTCTCTTTCCCAATAGATGCTACACAAACTCACATTCAATTTCTGATACTGTGCTTGATTATGAATATATATTGTACTTTACCTTTCTATATATATTTTTGATGACTGATAATTCCTGTGAATATCTGTGCATTGACAATATCTCCCTCGCTTCTCAAAATAGAGAATAGAAAAAATGGAGTCCAAAACCAAAATAGCTGTTGAGATGTCAAACATGGTGGTGTACTGCCAATCTATCAAAAAGACTTTGAAAAAGACTTTTGGTATGTAATTTCCAGAACATTGCAAAAAAACAAAAAAACAAAAATGAAAAGCAGCTGTTCTGTATCAAACACATCAACATTAAGCAAAACAATTTTAAGGCCTCGTTTAAAACATTCCAGACATGTTTTGAGGTGACTGAACCGGACATTTCATTTCATTTATTATTCCATTCTGCACTTTTATGACCTCTCAGAAAATTACAACTACAAAGAGGTTCGCTCCTTTAAGGATGACGAGATTACAAAAAAGGGGAATGAAACCGTGGTGAAACCAGACTGCTTTCTGGAGTATAACTGCACAGCTCTCAGCCGTGTGTTTCCCAGCGGAGGGCGAGTTGATTCTTCCAACTTTGACCCTTGTCCTTCATGGAAATTAGGCTGCCAAATGGTGGCTCTCAACTTCCAAACTGCTGGTACGTGAAAGAAGAGAGTGAAAAAAAAAACGTTGATTTCTTTTACTGTTTTTAAAAGAAGTCTCTTATTTAACAAAAAATACAGTAAAACAGTAATATTGTGAAATAATTATTACCGTTTATAATAACTGTTCTATTTTAATGTATTTTTTAAAAAAGTAATTTATTCCTGTGATGGCAAAGCTAAATTTTTAGCTGCCCTTTCTTCAGTTTTCAGTGTCACGTGATCCTTCAGAAATCATTCTAATATGCTGATTTGGTGCTGAAGAAATTATTATCAAGGTTGAAAACAGTTGTGCTGCTAATATTTGAAACTGTGATGTATGTGTATTTTTTCAGGATTCTTTGAATAGAAAGCACAGCATTTATTTAATATATATATATATATATGTGTGTGTGTGGTTTGTCTCATCTGCTTCCAATTATTTTAGCTGTACAAAAAAGTTAAGCTGCTTGATACTGCAAACAGCTACTTGTTATGATATTATTTTAATGTATTATAATAATCATAAACACACTGGTTTGTAGCGCAAATTATTTTAACCTCTACAGCATTTTGTTGTTTTCTTCCATTTATTACCCATAGTGGCAAATGAATCAGAAGTTACTAAACACAAAAAAATAAGCTGGATACAATGAAAGTTTATGGGTATAGAAGCTCTCAATCTCCAAAAATACAAAAACAATTAAAGTAATTCAAGTAGTTCAAATGAATCCTGCACAGTATTCTAAAGTTCATACACTGTTGGAGTAACAAACCTCAGTACTCAAGGGGGCGATAGAGGGCTTTGTTAACAGTTCTGTTTGGAAGGAAAGAAGTTTGTGCATGTGGCCTTGAAAACTAGATGCTTTTGGCCTTTGTGTCAAGTATGCATCAATGACAGGATAGCTCTCCATTTTGAATGCGTCCTAGAGGACATTTTCATGGCCAGATATAGCCATCCGATCAAAAAAAAAAAAACACATGAAGGATAAATACCCTCAATACATTCAGATCTCTGTGCCATTAACCCACATGTACTATTATTACTCAATATTCAGCTAGCTATAAACATCTTGACTTTCCTGTAAGATTCTTGTTAAGTTATTGCTCCACCATGTACTTGACATTAGAAGAATAGCTTACACTAATGTCTGCTGTATAGTATCCCTATTGCATGATTGTTGATCTTTAGAACGGTCTCCTCTAAATGCATCTAATAAATATTGACCTCAATGGCATCTCTCTTCAGATAAGTTTATGCAGCTGAACAATGCGCTCTTCAGTCTGAATGGAGGCACAGGTTACGTGCTTAAACCAGAGTGGATGCGAGATCCAACCAAGAAGAAGCCTTCTAAACAAAACATCCGAATCAGGGTAAATAATAATGTTAATTCAGTTTGATGTTTTCTAGAATGATGACTGATACCATGCAATGTTAGTTACAACAAAAAAGAAAATTCTTCCAAACCCATAAGACTTTGGTTCATATTCAATCATATCTTCATTTGTGTTTCGATGATGAACAAAAATGGTTTTGGAACAACATTTGGGTGAGTAATTGGTGACAGAATTTTCATTTTTGGTTGAACTAACCCTTTAAAGCAGGGATTCCCAAACACATTCCTGGAGCATTCCCAACACTTCATGTTTTCTATGTCTCCTTAATCACACTTGATTCAGATCATCAGCTCATTAGTCAAGACTCCGGGGCTGCGTTCCAATCCAGTTTTAGACAAGCACTCGCAAACTTCCCTAAGCTTTTCCCTTTGGGGGAATCCCTGCCACCATTTTGAAGTGCGTTCCACTTTGTGAAGTGGATGAGGGAAGTTTATATGGACAGATGGAGCAAGTCTACTTCATATGTACACTTCAGGCAGCTCCATAACCCACAATGCAACACGATCATGACGTCACCGCATATAGTGTATAACTTACCCACACAAACACCTCTATGATATATCAATTATTTTTTTTAAATATTTAAAACACATATATACATGTAGAATGCTGCATTAAACAATTTTTGTAAGGGGAAAAAATAAATAATAAATCAACTCCATAGCAGATTCCAAGTGATCAAGCGCTTAGGACGTTCTAGTTCAGCCCATTGCAAAGGTTCCGCCAGTGGGCACTCATGCAACGTAAGCAATGACGTACATCCGAGTCAACGAGACTGAGGGAAGTTAGCGAGGGAAGGGCATTTAAGAAAAAAACTGGAACGCAGCCCAAGACAGGAGTGTCCATCCCTGCTCCTGGAGAGCTACCATCCTGCAGATTTCAACTCCGACCCCAATCAAACACACCTGACCTAGCTAATTAAGGTGTTCAGGGTTGCTTGATAAGCAGACGGTAGCTCTCCAGGAGCAGGGTTGGACACCCCTGCTCCAAGACTTGTAATGGATGTGTTAAACCAAAGAGACATACAAAATGTGTGGTGTTGTGGGGGCTGCAGGAATGTGTTTGGGAACCCCTGCTTTGAAGCATAGGTCTCCAAAACTTGGTCCTGGAGGGCCACTGCCCTGCAGAGTTTAGCTCCAACCCAGATTAAACTCACCTGTCTGTAGCCTTCTAGTAATCCCAAAGGCATTGATTAGCTGGTTCTGGTGTGTTTGATTAGGATTGGAGCTAAACTCTGCAGGACAGTGGCCCTCCAGGACCGAGTTTGCCCAGGCCTGGCCTAGTGAGACCATGATTAGCTGCTTTAGGTGTGTTTAATTGGAGTTAGAGCTAAACTTAGCAGGACAGCAGCCCTCCAGGACCGAGTATGGAGACCTCTGCTTTAAAGTAATAGTAATGACGTCATAATTTGCTCACCTTCATGTCGTTCCAAACCTTTCCAAATGACTTTCTTTTGTAGACTCTCATAGGAGAAACTGTCATTTTGTAGCCCGACTGTCCACATTCAATTTGATTTAATGGGAAAGATTTCCTTTTGTGTTCCACGGAAGAAAGTAATATTTCTAAGGGTTTTGAATGACATCAGGGTGAGCAATTTTCTATGGTTCCCTTCAGGTGATAGCAGCCAGGCATCTGCCCAATCCAGACCACATCGTCAGTCCTTTTGTGAAGGTTGAGCTGTTGCCCTACACAGGAGATGAAGTAGATGACTACAGTTTCAAGACTACTCTCTTAAGTAAGAAAGTGGAAAGAGAGTTATTAAGAGAGAAAAATTTGTTTTAGATTACAGTAGTGTTCAATGTTGGTACTGTACCTTCACAGATGATAATGGACTAAATCCAGTGTGGCTGGGCCAAGGGAATCAACCAAAATGCTTTGAAGTAGACGAACCAGACCTGGCCTTCCTGCGCTTTGAGGTTTCTGAGGAGGACACATTTTCTGATGCTAAGCTTCTTGCACAGGCCACTTTTCCTGTCAGGGGTATTCGCTCAGGTAAATCCATCCATTGGATTTGAGCTACCAATATGCCTTGTAAATATTTAATTCTTTTAGTGAACTGACTATATACACTGATCAGGCGTAACATTATGACCACCTTCCTAATATTGTGTTGGTCCCCCTTTTGCTGCCAAAACAGCCCTGACCCCTCGAGGCATGGACTCCACTACACCCCTGAAGGTGTGCTGTGGTATCTGGCATCAAGATGTTAGCAGCAGATCCTTTAAGTCCTGTAAGTTACGAGGTGGAGCCTCTATGGATCGGACTTGTTTGTTCAGCACATCCCACAGATGCTCGATTGGATTGAGATCTGGGGAATTTGGAGGCCAAGTCAACACCTCAAACTCATTGTTGGGCTCCTCAAACCACTCCTGAACCATTTTTGCTTTGTGGCAGGGTGCTTTATCCTGCTGAAAGAGGCCACAGCCACCAGGGAATACTGTTTCCACGAAAGGGTGTACATGGTCTGCAACAATGCTTAGGTAGGTGGTACGTGTCAAAGTAACATCCACACTGAAGGAAGGACCATTCCATTGCTCTGTGGTCCAGTTCTGGTGGATAGCATGGACACCCTGACTGGTCTGTGATGCAACAAACTGTGATGCACAGTGTATTCTGACACCTTTCTATCAGAACCAGCATTAACTTCTTGATCAATTTGAGCTACAGCTGTTGGATCGGACCACACAGGCCAGCCTTCACTCCTCACGTGCATCGATGAGCGTTGGCCGCCCATGACCCTGTCGCCGGTTCACCACTGTTCCTTCCTTGGACCACTTTTAATAGATACTGACCACTTCAGACCGGGAACACCCCACAAGAGCTGCAGTTTTGGAGATGCTCTGACCCAGTCGTCAAGCCATCACAATTTGGCCCTTTGTCAAACTCACTCAAATCCTTACGCTTGCCCATTTTTCCTGCTTCCAACACATCAACTTTGAGGACAAAATGTTCACTTGCTGCCTAATATATCCCACCCACTAACAAACAGGTGCCGTGATGAAGAGATAATCCGTGTTATTCACTTCAACTGTCAGTGGTCATAATGTTATGCCTGATCGGTGTATATACTCAAGCATTTAATTTCCAGGCTTCAAAATCAACTAGAACAGGGATTCCCAAACGTTTGGTCAGATGAAACTTATTTACTGTACATGGAAAAAAATCTTTTGAGATTTTAATATCATTTAAAAAAAGTTACTTATTGGTCACTCATGCAGGTAAACAAATAAATATTTTTTGTGTTTTATTTTGATCTTTCTTTATTATTTTAATTGTACATGGTTTATGACCCTTCAGGAGATTGTAAACCCCAGTTTTGGGAACACTGAACTAGGAGCATTCATTTTATTACCTTTCTTTCATAATATTGATTTAGTCAATCTTTATTTAAAGTCTAAAAAAGTCTCTGAGCTGTTGCATTTCTCATCTGGTATTTTTTTTTATTAGGGTATCGGTCTGTCCCGCTGAAGAACATATTTAGTGAAAACCTGGAACTTGCATCTCTTCTGGTGCATACAGAGCAGTTAGAGGTGAGAAACAACACAATCTGATATCTTAGTCCTAAAGATGTCACTAACAACATGTTAATGGATAATAAATCTTATACTCACCCTCATGTTGTTCCAAACCTACATGGCTGCCTTGTGTTGAACACATAAGATTTTGAATAATGTCAGTTTTCCATTTAGTGTATGTGAACAGCGACGTGTACTGCACCAAAAATGACTCCAAAAAGACAAAGATACAGCTTCCATGACTTAGAAAATAGAGCAGAAGTCACTCTGCCTACTTTTACCATCAGTTATATAAGACCTGGAATACATTTACTGCATTACAGGATGACCATATAAATGTGAGCAGTCGTGTTAAAGTATTTACGATTATGTTAAAAATCAAAATATTTTTGGAATGAGCTTTATTACTAGAACCTTGGATTCAGTAAAGACATTTTGGATTTTGGAAGAAGGTTTTTTTTTTTTTTTGATTAATGAACATTGAGACTGCTGAAAGCAGTAACACCAGTCCAACCTACAATATTACAACTTTCTCGTTCCAGTCAGTAATGAAAAGTCTGTTTTGTCAACAGGTGTGAGGTAAACAGCAAGTCTTAACCACCAGGAACTAGCAGACCTGTCAATGTGAATATGGACTTCTGCTTTGGAGGATATGTTCCAGATCCTGGATCATTGCAGAAATACATTTTACTGTGGTGATAAAATCTAAATAAACAGTATATATTAGAGATGCACCGATACCGATTATTCTGCTGTGATAGATAGTTTGGGGGTTCGGCTTTTTATACGTGGTTTTTAATTAATGATAATTTCAATATAATTCATATTTAATCATTGTTTTTAATTATATTTTGAAAGAAATGCAAATAACTCTTTATCAACTTGATTCAGAGTATCTGGTATCATTTATAAACAAACGCATTACTCAAATTAATATTAACACACAATAACTAAATTCTGAAGATTAAATTAATATTTCTTAATTTTTTGAATATTAATTCATATTTACTATTAATATTGAACATCAAACTAGTTTCTTAGCTATTTTTTTTTTTTGTACAAAGCCTAAATGCAGTGTATTTTCCTGCCCTCTTTTAATTGACAGGATATATCGGCTGTATTTAAACTGTCGACCGATAGTGTGAAAATTTGCTTTTAATCTGCCAATACCAATTATTGTACATCATTAAATCTCAAAAAAAGCATCAAATGAGTGCATATGTTTTATAACAAATGGCTAAACTAGTGAATGTACTAGAAATGCATTAATAAAAAAAAGCTTTGAAAGCTTTCTATTTGAAACATATTCACAGACAGTTTATTTTGATTGAAACTGGTTCACATATTAGGCTTATTTTCCTGTTGAAGATTGTGTGTTTTCATTACAACAGCCACAGAGCAGCAGCAGCAGCAGCAGCAGCAACCCAGCTGTAGATAGAAGCAGAAAAACACAGAAGAAAGAAATAAGGGCAGCAGTTCTATCTGCAAAAACTCCAGGAGTCATGGGTAATGTAGTTCATTCTGTATGTACACGCCTGTGCTGCAGGGACCCCACCCACATCATATTAAGACTCAGTCTCAATTCAACATAGCAAAAAGCGCTTTTCAAAGAAAACGAAAAGAAAAAAAAAGCTGAAATTAATTACATTATATGTTGATAAGGAGACATTGGAAACACAAATAGCACAGTGAGCTCCACAGGATATTACAAATTAATCAGGAAACAGTTGACTGAAGTATAAACTGGATTTCCACCCCAATAGATGAGCCATCGTTTCGAAGTGATGGCTTTTTTTTCTTTTTAAATAATTTTTTAACAAAATGAAGGCTGGGGGAAACCCAGCCCCCTTAAATCCTTCCCCGCACAGAGAAAAATGGTTAGGACTGAAGACCATTACAAAGTGTCAGTCACATTACCACGGCTTGAGTTTCACCAGTGTACAGAATGGCACAGTTTCTAGCCACTCACGAACGCACCTTAATAACACACATTCCCAATATAATCCATCGGTTTACTCCATGCACGAAAACTCTGTCCATCTTTCACTTTTAGAAACAAGTATTGATCCATATGGTAAGTGGTTGAAGGGGGCTAGTGCTTTTACCCTTTATATTTAAATCTGTATGATCAAAATGCAACATGCAAAAAGAGAATTAAACAAAAAAGATACAAAACAGGCAACAAAAATGGATTAAACTTATACAGTCAAAAAACAAACAAACAAAAGAAGACCTGAACACAATGACAGTGCATTTGGTCTGGGGGGGAGGGGAACAAAATTGGGTGACCGTATGCACGCATCTCAAAAAGTGAAGGCAACAAAGAGTCTCCCAAAAACATGAGAGAAAGAGAAATGGGAAATTATATACACTCATATGTACATTATACAGTATGCAACTATGCAAGATGGCAGGTGCCCAGTTATGGCACCCAGTACTGAACGCCCCCCATCTGGACGGCATCTACATCTGTGTGAAATCGAATGCACACACACAAGCTGGACCTATAAAAAACTGCTACTTTCAAGACCGGCCACATGGACG
The DNA here is from genome assembly GCF_024489055.1 of Chanodichthys erythropterus. Taxonomy (NCBI): domain Eukaryota; kingdom Metazoa; phylum Chordata; class Actinopteri; order Cypriniformes; family Xenocyprididae; genus Chanodichthys; species Chanodichthys erythropterus. Next base: position 30,350,384 of record NC_090227.1, read on the forward strand.
GGGCAGCGATTCTATCTAATTGTAGTTTAAAGTGGGAGTAGAGACAGATACACCTTTGTAAACATAAGAAAAACTCGATTTAAGATAAGACGGCAAATTGATTGTTTTATTTCTGACCGTCTTAATGAGATTTTTTTTTTCTACAAGATCTGTCTCATTTCTCTACAAGTCAAGATATTGACTGTAACATTACAGTGGTCATAAACTATACGTTCAGAGAGACGATTAAAAAAAAAGCGAGAAAACGAAATATAAAAAGGTTAAACTGCATAACGTCGCACAAATCTTGGCTCGATTTGATATAAATATGAGGAACATGGTCAACCGTTGTGGCAGGACACTCTTGGTAGACTCCTATCGACCAATAGAGGCAAAGTTTACAGAGAATAATAAAGCCTATTAATCAGTTTAAAAGTCCATAATGTATCTATGTACAACTTAGCTGACTTTCCTCAGAGTTGCTAGGTGACGCAATCTTTTACAGAAAATGTTTTAGGCACCATCTTGGTTCAGTATGTTTGACAAAAGTACTTAATAAAAGAAAAAGGACCAGAAAGGGGGGCTCATAAATACAAAGTAGTCCCAGACTACTTCCTGGACGACGTTCTCTTAAATATGGGTGTGAAATTAAAATTACACTGTACACAATGTGGCTAAAAAAGAAGAGAGAAGAAAAAGGAAATGACAAACGAAAATGTCTTTTTCTTTTTGTCTTTTTTTGAGCGAAGCCCCTGAAATGTTTGCATTAAAAATGGGGATACGTCGATTTTCTTTACAAACACACATATATATGAAAGCAGTGTATGGAAAAATATGCTTATTCAAGTTGATAAAAAATGATTTTCAGAGCGATAGAGATATAGAGATGAACATGTCAAGAAGTGAACATTGTTAACAGACACATTTTACACAAGAAATCTCTGTGAGGATGAAAAAATGACAGACTCTGAACCGAGAGGACCAAGCACACATGTAACAAGAACAGAAAAAACAAAAACGATGTGGAAAATGGCTTTCCACACAGGAGGTGATATCAAAACTGTACTGGAATGTGGCTCTGAATATTCAGGCCTTCACCAGACGCTGGTACCACATGGGAATTGGCTCCAGGTGGTTCAAGGAGAAAGGGAGAAATCAACTGTCTTTGTCTTCTATGGGGACAAAAAAAACAAAAAAGGGACGCCAGTTACAGGTTAAAACGAGGGACACGGTTCCTCTGAGGGGGTTTCAGATAAAGGCGAGAAAGAGAAAAAGTCCCCAGGTGATGTCATTAGAAAGGTTCCTGTGCTGTCTGATGATGTCATGGGACATATTCTTGCATTTTGATGCCGCTGCAAAGAGCGTCCTTGTATTCAGATGAGACACTAGACGATTCTTAAACGTTTATGATATTTTCAGAAGGTCCTTGTCGTTTGAATGACAGTTCCTATAAATACAGTCCTCGTTTCTTGATTATGTTGTGTTCGGATGATGTGTCAGCCATTTCCTGCGTCTATAAATCTCCTCGAGCATTGCGTTCACCACGCCTCCGTGTAGCGAACGTCTACTTCCTTTAGATTGGGTAGTTTGGCCTGTGGGTAGGAACGGAGAGAGAGGTTTAGATATTGAGATGCTTAAATGCGACATGTTCCTGGTTCAACGTTCTTAATGGCCCTTCATTCTCAGATTTTAGGGTCAAGGGTACGAATGATTGATCTATTGTTGAACCAGGAACATGTCCTACTTGTGTAAATCACATATGCAATAAAATCTGCATGATAAGATTTAAAGGTGAATGTGTCATTTCTGCACCATTAGTCACCAAATGGAATTGGGAAAGTAGTGACTGTTCAAACTTGTTTTCTCAACACTCCCCCATTTGCTATTGGCCAACCAAATGCATAACAACGGCCCCAAATTCATACCAAGTCAAAATTGCTGTTTTGTGCCGGTTGTAATGCTCAGACTGATTCAACACACTGAGGTTTTGAATATAAAATACCAGATAAGTATTTTTATTTTTGGGGGAGGAAATAAACCCATGAACACTACTGATTAAAATTTTAGGATCGGAAAGATTTTATAACATATTTGAAAGAAGACTCTAATGCTCACCAAGGCTGCATTTATTTGATCAAAAACACAGTAAAAAGTTATTTTGTGAAAAATTATTACATTTTAAAATGTAGTTTATTCCTGTGATGGCAAAGCTGAATTTTCAGCATCATTACTCAGTCTTCGGTGTCACATGATCCTTCAGAAATCATTCTAATATGCTGGGGCACGTTCAAGCTCAAACCGGTGCCCAACATTTTGCTACGTTTTCCGGGTTGAACGACATGTTTCCTGGAAACGGTGTGCAATGGGTTTGAGATACGTTTTCTCTTGTTTGGTGGGCGTGTCAGAAATGTCAGCCCAATCAGCAGCAAGATGTATATAAACCACGCGGTATTAAAGAAACAGCTCGCACAATGAGTATTAATGTAATATAAAAATACTATACTTATATATTTCGCTGTTGTATTGAGAAGTGACACTTTAAACTTTTCTATACTCCTCTGATTATATAATGGTAAATATTACAATATCAAAGCACAACAACAGTGATCAGTAATAATGATAAGACTAATTAATACAAACAATGAAAATAATATAGATCATAACACAGTCTTAAAAGGTAAGAAGTGGATTATCCTTCACCTGAAATTTTTGTCTTTTCATCCTGAAATGCAAGGCAAGTGTTGTATCACAATAATTAGGAGAACATTGGGATGTTCTATTTTATTGTGAACGGCAAGGAAAGTGACTGTAACATTGAGTGTATTTTGCAGCATTAAACACCTATACCAACTTCATCAGGCTCCGAAAATTCTTCAAAAAGAACACAAAGAATGTCCTTCTCAGCTGCCATAGTTGCAACTCTTGCGTCATCAGAACAGGGTGTTCAACGCACTACCGTTTCCGTTTAAAAAACGTTTTGCAACGTTTTGTCGGGGCTGAACACAGCCCTGATTTGCTGCTTAAGAAACATTCTCTCTCTTTTAAAAAATAAAAAAATAAATCAATTTTGAAAACAGCTTTTTTTTATGAATAGAAAGTTAAAATCTAATTTGGAACAATTAAAAGGTCTTTTAAATTATGTACTTTTAGTAGCTACTGTATATTAAAAGGCACAATTTGTAAGAATTTTGGATGAAAATATCCAAAAAACACTAGAACAGTGTTTTATATTTTGTTGACTTGTGTACTTACATTATCCCAAATGTTTCCAAGAATGTTTAATCTAGAGAAATAAGCAATTTTTGCCTATCATTGACATCATACCCGTGTTACCCTCGATTTCCGGATATGTAGAAACCATGGAAACACCAAAGATGCTATAATATATTACGTTTTACTAGACAGGTGAGAAACTATTTTGATACATTCATTGACAGAAAACTAATCATGTTATATAGCTCAGCACATTAAGTCTTATCGTTTAAATCTCGTTTTCTTGATTTCCGTGAGTACCAAGTTTTACCATGACTAATATTGATCTAGCTTACTGCAGTGTGCAACAAATATAACAACTTTCAACAATATATCTAATATGATAAAACACACTGTGTTACCCCACATACGCTTGACCGGAAGAAGTGGAAACACTCGTATGCGGCATAATAAAAAAAAACTCCACTGCTCTCGAGCCGCGTGTCGCGCTCGTCTCTCATTAGCAATCGCTCAATCGGCCTCGATCAGCTCCAACGGCTTATACCCACACCCTGCTCCATACTACAGTAATGTTAATAAATCTTTAACACATTAGCTCATCCGTGAACAGGATTTCCGCCCAAGTCCCGTCGAATTCTTTTCCACGGGATGTAGAGGTGAAGACAACACTATGCCTTTGTTTTGAATAAGTGACCTCTAGCGGTGAAGAATTACATATTGTGCCTTTAAACTGGGATAGGAGCTTTAACATCTAAAAAACTGACACATTTCACCTTTAAATTTAAGTTTCAATTCTTGCACAGTCTGAGAGTCTGCTGGTGTGATCATTCTCTTACCTTCAGGTCCTCATAGGTGTCCGCTGTGAGTTTAGTACTGTTCATATTCAGGCTGCACAGGCTTTTCATAGCTGCAAGGATAAGTTGCAACAAGTTAGTTGTCCTATATGTTAACTAAAAAAAAACCCACAAATGTGTCAGGAGTCAGGGCATACACTAAAAGGCTCTTTACAAGCAAAATAAATAACTTTTTTTTGTTAAACTCATTTGTTAAATGGATAGTTCGGCAAAAATAATGTAAATTCTGTCATCATTTACTCGGCTGCTTAGCCATCATCTATTCTTGTTGTATGGGTCTAAGCTCCAAAAACAAAGCATCATAAAAGTTTGGGTAAAGTGTAAGGACCCGACTGAAATTTGAAAGCTACTAAATCTCATTTGTACTTGTTGCGTTCAATAAAAAAAATTGTGGCAATGCATAACAGCACATCTGATTTCACTGATGGCAAAACCCACTGGTTTTTGTGTGTTACGTGACGTGTTATTGTGACGTGGCAAGATTAAAAACACAACTGCAAATGATATTTGAGATCTACGACAGCGACGAAAATTATCTGCGAACGATGACTGTGGTTTTCAGAAGACTTGGTTTATAGTGCATGAGTCACATTTTATGATACTTTGAAGCTTGAAGGTATAAATCACCATCCACTTTTGTATCTGTAAATGAAAAACAGAAGCTTGGACAATGTGTTCTTTTGTGCTCCACAGAAGAAATAAGTCATACTGGTCTGGAATGACATGAGGATGAGTAAATCATGACAGAATTTTCATTTTTGGATGATTTTGGATTTTGGACACCTTAACAATGACTTTTGGACTCTTAAATTCAGCAGCAGCTGTTTTTAACAGTTCAGAATGAAGGTAGCTGTCTGTAATATGTGTGTAATGCGCTCTTACAGCTGAGGGAGAGCAGACCAGCATCTGTGACTGGAGTCTCACACAAGTTCAAAACCTGCAGACAGGCCAGATGCTCTGATAGCAGACGGAGCCCTGCATCTCCAAACTGAAAAAGAGAAAACACAAACCAAGTCAATAAAAATAAAGATTGAGAAAGTTAAAAATAAATAAATAATTCAGCAAGGATGCAATAAATGGAACAAAGGATACAGTATTATAATACTGATTATAATATTTATAATTTGAAACATAATAACAGTCGGGTTCGGATTTACCTCATATTGTGACATATAATGCATCACATCCATACATCAACTTACAGGTTATAAAGTTTACTATAGCTATGTGGTAGCTCAGTGTTTTCTAGAATCTGGCCAAAATCTCATGTTATTAAAGACAAAGTGCTTCTCACAGGCTATTTAAGTACAATTCAGAGACATCCCATATTAAGACATCTCAATTCAGAGGCTGCATTATTCGAAGGCCGATTGGGACACAGTAACAGCCACGATAAAGGCTGTCCTAATTTGAAGGCTCCTTCAAATGCGGCCTCGAAATGTGTTCTTCATTTCCCGGGCAATGAAGGATACAACAGATGGATCCTTAGCATCTTAGCTGAACCCAGAATTCATTGCTTTTTTTTTTCTTTTTTTTTTTAGAGAAATTGCTGGATTACACTTTTAAATGCAAGTATTGGGTTCCAACTTACTCAAATATCTACTGATACAAATACAAAAAATTATTATAATATTAATCATTTTATATAATAAAATATAATATAAAATATAATATAAAATATAATATATATATATATATATATATATATATATAATAATATTAAAAACTTAAAGCATTCTTGTATCTTACTATGATGTGATTTGATATAGTTTAGACTCTTTATTATAAACAGAAATGGACCAAGGTGAATATATTTAGGCAGTTTGTGAACCCGGTTTTGTTTTCAGACAGTTAGTTGCTAGGCGACAAGAACAATCTTCCGTAGGCAAGTCCGTCCCATTTAACAATACTCGGTCTGACCTTCACGTCCTTCGAAGGCGTGACCTTTAAAGGATGCAGCCTCTGAACTGACACAGCTTATGACTCGGCAACTTTTAAATTCACGTGCATATATCAGAAAAATATATATATATATATATACATATTGAAGTTATGGGACTGTGGAAGAAGCAGAAGTAAATGGAGACCTGGGTGGACCACAGGTTGAGCTGTTTGAGGGATGGCAGTTTGATGAGCTGTTCGGCGCAGGCACTGGTGACGTTGGTAAACGCCAGGCTGAGGTTCTCCAGATTGCCGAAGGAACCGGAGCTCAGTAGACGAGCCAAGTCAGCATCCTAGAGCAAAAAATATGAAGGGAAAAAGGCTTGAGGAAGGAATTTTTGGTTCTGTCTTTCACTAAGAAAACAACAGCATGGATGCAAGCACATATACACATTGTAATTTACACAAACACACACTCACCGTAGATTTAGAGGGCAGAGTGAGTCGAGTAGGTCCTCCTTTTCTTTGCTAAACAGAGAGAAAGATGTTATTAGTTTTCATTCCAAACAACAGGTGGCGCTTGAGAGTCAGCTCTGTATACGTAGGAAGTCTGTAAATGGGTCACTTCTGTCTTTTTGTGTTAATGGGAGCACTGCGTTAAACCAACAGTCAGAGCTCGGCCTGTGACGGCAGCAATGACCAGTCGACTGTGTTATCGAAATTGCACGTGGCAGTGAAAATTGATTTGTTAAGCTGGTTAGTGCACTCACCAGTTCTTTAAGTTCTCTCTGCCTGTCGCACAGCTGCTCATACATGCGCAGGCCAACCTGGGTGCTCTCCAGGGTGGAGATGATTTGTAGCTGAGTGTCCTTATTCTCTATGATGTTATACTCCAGCATCAAACACAGGATCTGCACGGCAGAAACAGAGGGATGAATGTTTTGTCCTATATACAAGTTTCAATGGAGTTTCTTTAACTCTTCACACATAACTTAGTGAGCTGCCTTGCTGACTACTTAGGCAGCATCCACATAGAATTGGAACCTCATGGGTAACTGATTTGATCCTTTTAAGGGGCAACAACCCTTAACGGCACTTGACTAAATGCCCCGATATACTCATGGCAAAGTTCGAACTAAAACTAAGTTCGAAATATGTGACCAGCGATATACTATTATCGAACATTTGACATATGCCTCATTTCATCAGAAATGAAATGTAGCGGCTATCCAGTGTGTTCATGTTTTCACCCACGGAGATTGTACCTTGAAGGACTCAAACGGATGAAATGAGTCAGAAGAGTTCCACGTGAAAGAAGGCGGAGCCTCAGCGCACACACTTCCTATTACGTTATCGCCACGGACCAATGGTAGTACGAAGGTGTTCTGCAGCTGGAGCAAACTTTTCCTGAGAGTTCTCTTTGGAAAGCCATTTCGAATTCCCAAAACAAACACAAAACGAACTTCGTTTTGGCCTGATTTTATTCGAAATGATGTCACATGAGTTTGTTTGAAGTATATAGGGGCCTTAAAAGGTGCTTTCGCATTAGCAAAACTTTTGCAGGCATAAAAGGTATTTTGTCTATTGTCAATATTGTAGCAATGTATGAATCACCGTGTTGTAAAGTCACAACACAACGAATTTGTGCGAACTTGCTGTGCAAAATCGACACAAGAAAATCTATTGCGGAAAATCTCATGCAAAATTTGACATGCGAATGTCAGAATGTTAAACTAACAAGTGGATACTCTAATAAACAAAAACATACCGCTTACACATTTCCGATGAAATCGTAAAATATCGGCAGACAATTAAATTAGATTTGCGGTGCATTCTGGGATTGCCAAATTGACAAATGATGCACGCAATATTGCGTTCCTGGATACATCGTTGGCCACAACGTAGTCAGAGTGTCGACTATCAAGTCCACTTTGCTGTTTATTCTGATCTAGAACTGCCAACTTAAGACTTAAGTGATCAACTACCATTTATTTAGTTTTTTGTTAGGGGCAAGTTTAACTAAATTTGAATTAACTAAAATTTATCATACTATAACAACAGATGGCTGTGGGAGCAGTTTCCACAGAAAATGGGAGAAAAAAAAAAAGCAAAAATTTCTGTCTGCATCAAAATACAGATTATTTAAAGCGGAATATACAGTTCAGCAAATGGACATCTTGTTTACTAAGCCTAGCTGTTATTTCTTCCGCAGAAGCATTCATTAGTACCTTGTAAACACAACTTTGTTTCTCAGGAAGTTGCATAATGTTTGCCAATCAGATAAAACCTGCTAATTTTCAGTCTGCTCTAGCCATTTGTGTGTGAAATATTCATCAGGCGGTCAGTAAACAGACTGTGGGCGATCTTTGGTCATGCCCTTTAAAAGCGGAGACTAGCAAAACTAGGGTTGTGTCTGAAATCGCCCACATGCCCTTAAATAGAGCACTATTTGAAGGGACAGCCTGAGTGGTGTCCAAAACCATAGTGGATGTTATCGAGTGCACTCATTTAACAAGTGTACAACTACACTCAACAGCTATAGAATGCCCATAATGCACTGTGAGGGTCATGCCGAATGAATTCCCGCATCTCGTCAGAAGATGGCGCCTGCAGTTGAATCATCCATCGATCTGTTTTCCAAACTGCTGGCCCAAAGTGGCTACAGCGTAATCATACAGGTAAAAATGTGCCTTTTTAATTGATTATTAAACTGTATAATTAAGATTTATACATGCTAGTTTCATGACAGAGTTCAAGATAAATATTTTCATTACTGCTGGAGCTGCCAAGTTTCAAATAATTATTAAACAGCAAGCACAAACTATGCAAAAGTGGCAGCCCTTCAAGCACACTCAGTGTCTGAATTCACTCACTCGTTTTCATTCACTCCTTCAAGTGGACTATATTAGCGGAGTAATGTAGGAAATAGTGAATGAGGGTATCGGGGGCGATTTCAAACACAGCTTAGGTCTCAGAAGCTAGCAGTCTACCGTTTTGAAAAGCCTTTGGGCTGAACCGTCAATGATGCCAAAAAATGCTAGACAGTCAGTCATTTGTACCTCCACCATGGTCTGGTTCCCCCGCAGGGCCAAGAGCATACAGGGTCCCAGTTTATTTTCAGCCAGCGACAGTAGAAATTTCTTCGTCTTGTAGCAGGAGCCCATGAGGATGTGGACCTGAGAGGACGAACGACATCAGACCATAAAAGTAGATATAGTGGCAGGACAAAAGACTAAACTAAATGAGACATTTCGTATTTCATACAAACAGTTTCATACCATGCTAGCAAACAACTCTCCGTCATCATCACAAGCTACGCCTCCTGGACTGTACAGCTGGAACCACCCGTCTTTTCCAGAGCGCACGCTGAGCAAACAGGAGTGGACCTGTGAGAGACACACACATATGCATATACAAACCATTACTAAGCCTATAGAGGCAATATTAAGTAAGCATTCAGCTGAAACTAAACTAAACAACTCCCTTTCTGCAAACAACAGTTTCCTGTCTCACCTCTTGTCTGGGATCTTCAGCAAACCTCTGAATGACATATTTCAGCTCTCTGTTAAAAAAAAAAAAAAAAAAAAAAAAAAAAAAAAAACAGATTTGTTAGATGACATAAAACATGTGGACTTAAACACTTTAAGTAATAATTCACCCCCCCGTCATCATTTACTTCCATTACTTTTTCTAAACAATAAGTTACTCTTTCCCAATGCACTTACAATGAAAAAGGACTGGAAGCTTCAAAAAGACGCAGAAGCACCATAAATGTATAATATGGGTTAATTTTAAAAAGAGCTAGTGAGAATGTCAAAATATTGACAAAGTGTGGTCCTCAAAAGCTATAGTATGGATTCAGAAGACTTGAGAATATGGCACACAATATGTATAGACTACTTTTGTGATACTTTTATGGTGCATTTTTGTCTTTAGGGCTTGACAACAACTCAACAACTTGTCCTCATTTGCTTTCATTTTAATAACATGACTGGACACTTCTTTCAACACTTCAAAATATCTTCTTTCTCGATCCACAGAACAAAGAAAGTCATACTGGTTTGAAATGACATGAGGCTAAGAAAATGATAAATGAATTTTTATTTTTGTATAAACTATCCCTTTAAGTATCATAATGACATAGCCTAACTTTGCTAAAACTCTTAAAGGGATAGTTCACTCAAAAAAGAAAATTCTCTTATCATATACTCACCCTCAAGACGTTCCAAACTTGTATGACTTTTTTCTGTGGAACATAAAAGAAAATATTCTGAAGAACTTATGTTCCACAGAAAAGTCATACAGGTCTGAAACGACATAAGTGGCGAGTAAATTCATTTTTCACCCTTTAACATTTAACAACCGCAAGTCAGGTTGTTAGTCACTGACTTTTTATATCTTGACGCCTTATTTGAGCATCTCTCTAAACAGTTCTGTGTACAGTAGCATAATGTAACTTACTTTGTAAATTTGGCATGTGCAAGGGCCCTGGAGAGGAGAGAGCAAACAGAGAAAACAGACTTGAATCAGGTACACACACACACACACACAAAAAAAAAAGAGTGTCGTCATTCCATATAATTACACAAGTTGCTTTCTGAGTCTATACGTAGGCGTGCTTGCCTTGACATGCACGATGATACAATTTCAAGTCATCTAAAGTGTTGTGTATGTGTGTCTGGGAGGACTTCATCAAATGTTTTGCATGTGTGCTCTGGGATGCGCCTGGCTGTTGTTAACTTTTTCTAATGAAGGCTGGAAGCTCGGCGTGGCGTACGAGCGCAGGTGAGCCCCCCACCTGTGGCAACCGCAGGGCTCTGCAGAAGACCTGTAATGATGTGTTCTGTCCTGCAGGGCCAATTACAGGAGCCACAAAGGACCCGAAACGCCTCACCCAATACCCACAATCCCACTGCAGAGCCCCGCTGTGGCTCGCCCACGTCAGTATTCTCCCCTGCACGCCGTTCCTTGAGAGACCAGCCCACCGCACGTACACAGAGAGCCCCTGGTATCGTTATGTAGGCTACAACGATGGCTTTTTTTGTTTGTTTTTGAAGTCACAAACAGTACTAACAGTACAGTACAAACTGTTTTGTATTTAAATTATATAACAGTATTATATCAATTTTATTATATTATTAAAAACAGTAATTTTGTGAAATTTTGTTACAATTTAAAATAAATGTTTTTCCATTTTAAAATATTTATTCCTGTGTTGGCAAAGCTGAATTTTCAGTAGCCATTACTTCAGTCTTCAGTGTCACATGATCGGTCAGAAATCATTCTGATATGCTGATTTGGTACTCAAGAAGGATTTCTTATTGCGGAACTCATCATTTTTTGTTCTTTGATGGATAGAAAGCTCAGAAGAACAGCATTTATTTAGATAGAAATCTTTTTGTAACAAATGTCTTTACAGTCACTTTTGATCAATTTAATGCGTCCTTGTTGAATAATAAAACAAATCTTACTGACACCAAACTTTTGACCAGACGTGTAATATGCATTTTAAATTTTGCACAGGCGCTATGCAAAATAAAAACAAAAATCTTATTCAAATTCCAAATAAATTATTCACTAAATCAAGCATCGAGTGTGCTGTGACATCCAGTGACTCAAACTACATCTCTTTTTTTCCATCTTTTTGTGTCATGATGATGCAGAAATGAAACCTAAAACAATTATCTGCTCATCAGACTGGTTATACATGCAAATTCTGATCTGATTCACGAATTCAGTAGTGGGAGTGGAGCTAATCTGAATTGCAGCAGCTATAATCCTAATTGATTATTAATTCACTTTCAGATTCAAATTGTGTGGCCCTAGTTAAGAGTTAAAACAGACGTCATGCAGTTACAAAGAAAGCAACTGTGAGCAGAATGAGAAGGGAGTAAATGCCCTTACTCTTTCGGGAAGGGGATGGGTTGAAGCAGGCTGGCCAGTGCTGGTCTCCAGTCATCGTAGTCCGATCTGCAGAGAGAAAAGGCCAGAGGAGGAATTAGAGATTCAGGGGCAGGAAGAGGGAGAACTGGAGAAAATAAGAACCTTATGTAAGATTGGCCAGTGAAAGCTGAAACCTCTTTGGCTCTGCTGTGATCTGCAACCGGATGGTTCACAATAAGATCAGATGGAGGTGGTAAAGGCTAAAAATGGATTCAGTTCAATGAATCTGTTATAAATATGCAGACAGGTTTTAAGGTCACTCCTCAATGTGATTACAGTTGAGTCTGCTTTTTTATATACCAAAATGATCATTTACACACAATGTGGGACGATCAGCAGTGTTACAGAGTAACTAGCTAAAAGTAGCATTGCTACACTACATTATTCAGTTCAAGCAGCTCTGCTGTTTTTAAAACAGCGTAGGTTTTCCCGTAAGCTAATTATCCAGACAAGCAGCAGTGTTGCACAACAAAGCGTTGTATTGCATTTACTCTTTCTACTAAAATGCTCCTCTCTTTCTATTGCTTAAAGGTGCCATCGAACTGAAAATTGAATTTACCTCAGCATAGTTGAATAACAAGAGTTCAGTACATGGAAATGACATACAGTGAGTCTCAAACTTCATGGTTTCCTCCTTCTTATATAAATCTCATTTGTTTAAAAGACCTCCGAAAAACAGGCGAATCTCTACGCCCCCAATATTTGCATATGCCAGCCCATGTTCCCAACATTATGAAAGGCATTACACAAGGGCAACCAGTATTAACGTCTGGATGTGCACAGCTGAATCATCAGACTAGTTAAGCAAGCAAGAACAACAGCGAAAAATGGCAGATGGAGCAATAATAACTGACATGATCCATGATATCATGATATTTTTAGTGATATTTGTAAACTGCCTTTCTAAATGTTTCGTTAGCATGTTGCTAATCTACTGTTAAATGTGGTTAAAGTTACCATCGTTTCTTACTGTATTCACGGAGACAAGAGCCGTCGCTATTTTCATTTTTAAACACTTGCAGTCTGTATAATGCATAAACACAACTTCATTCTAATGATGCCCCAAAATAGGCAGTTTAAAAAAATCATTAAAAAAAAAAAAAAAAAATCTATGGGGTATTTTGAGCTGAAACTTCACAGACACATTCAGGGGAAACCTTAGACTTATATTACATCTTGTAAAAAAAATGTTTGATGGCACCTTTAAATAGAGCAGGGATGTCCAATTAATTTTAGCAAATCAGGTGGTTCGTACAGTTTGTTGTAGCGAATCACTTTGATCTGGCAATTAATTTGACTCATCATCAGAATTCCCTGTATGTGGTTTTTCTTTTTGGTAGTGAAATAAAGATTTAGTTAAAGGTCCCGATATACTTCAAATGAAACCAAAGAACAAACTGGTGTGATGTCATTTCGAATAAAATCAGGCCAAATCGAAATTTGTTTGGAGTTTGAAACAGCTTGCCAAAGCGAACTTTCCAGAAAAGTTCACTCTGCCTGGTAAAGACCTTCGAACTAAAATTGGTTTGTGTCAATTACACAATAGGTAGTGTGCACAGAAGCTCCGCCTTCTTTGATGTGGAAAAGCTCTGCGGTTCATCATTTAATATATTTTATAAAGTGGTATATAAATAAACATGACATTGTCTTGACTGGAATGTTGAATTGCAGAGTTTGTGCAAACATATCCACATTGGTGCTTTCTTAACTGCTGTTTTCTCACAGCTGTCATTTTTGTTGCGTGTTTATTTTGTTATTGAGAGTAAAACGCGGAGCACATATTTACAGATTCATCTAAACAGGGCTCTCAGCAGCGTTGGCAGCATCGGGATGTTGAAACAGTATCCTGCTGAGCAAAGAAACGAAAAAGAACTTTGCTGTGAGTATATCTATCTGTCTATTACATAATCCAATCATTATCTAAAAGTGATCATGCCCCAAAAAGCTTCAATGAAGTCAGTTACTTGTTAGTAACTTTTTGTTAGGTTTTTTTAAAATGGTAGTTTAACTTCATAAAATTACCAGTAGAAAGCACTTTAGCAAGCTCATCAAATACCATCAAATTAATTTAGCACTATTTATTTGAGGTCCTGTGATGATGCCAGCTTTTACCTCTACAACGTTGGCAGGTCTGGCAGCCAGAAGAACATCTTAAAACTGAACAGAAACATTTACAATTCCAGCAGAACAATAAAACAAAGATGCAGTGACGGCACTTACAGCATCTTGAGGATGAGGGCGAAACAGCCCAGCACTCTGTCGGCGTGGGCAGGCAGCTGAATGGACAGGGCGTTGAGCGCGGGGCTGACCAGTAGACAGTCGATCAGGTTGGGCTCGCTATCGCCCTCCGCAGGGGCCTTGCGCAGTGTGTTAGCGGTGTTGTTGTTGCGCTCCAGCTCCACCAGGATCTCGCTGGAATTGACGATGGAAGGTGGGGGTGAGAGGGGCAGGGCCGGAGGCGGAGACAGGGTGGTGGTCAGGGGTGGCGTGGGCGGCTCGGGCCGCAGCAGCCGCAAAGGCATGGGCGGTTTCCTCTCGCTTTGCTGCTGACAACCGTTTCGGATTTCCTTGAGACTGGGAGAGTTGTCGCGACTAACAGAAAAAGAAGGAAAAAGATAAGACATATGCCACTTTCCCTGAATTAAAGACACTGTGCTATTCTGTTATTTATTTAGTTTTTTTTTGGTTAGGGAAAATATTAATTATATTATATACACTCCTGTTAAAAAGTGTGGGGTTTGTAAGATTTTTAATTTTTCTGAAAGGCGGCTTTAATTCTCCCTAAAAAAACTCTGGTTGACAGTCAACATTTTCACCCACTTTCAGAGTGCATTTGTTGAAAAACCTGACTTTTAAATAAATTTGAATGTAATATTATTATAGAGTTTTAGGCTCTTTCCATGGAAATTGCCATATTTGCATTTAGTCATACACAAAACACCAGCTGTTTGATTTGCTACACAGCCACAGTATTTGGAAGACCTTATTTGACTAACAAGTAACTATCGGACATCTGATTCTAGTAGGAGGATAAATGGAAAACAGGATGAAAACATGTAAATGTGTGCACCTTTAAAACATCCATGAACTGTTCAGTAGTTACGGAAATTTGTTGAAAGGCCAGTGGAGAACGAATGAGAGAAAAAGCAAAAAAAAAAAAAAAAAAAAGGCAGTGCAAAGAAGCCTTGGGAATGAGCCTTGACACGTCTCACTCCCTTGAGTAGTTGTGAATCATGGAAACTTTTGAAAATAGTTCCTCATTCCTCTCAGGTGGGTGCACCACGGCACAGAGGCTCAAAGTGATGACACAAACAGGACAGTTGAGACCAAAAATGTCACTACAGCCACGTCGTTGTTGTTTGTCACAAAAATTACAGACCAATAAAAGCAGTTGGAAATAAAAGCGTCAGTATTTTAAGATTATTTAAGAACCGGCACATACGATACGGTGCTGTGGAGATGGAAAATATGATTCAGAGAAATGTTTTGAGCTCAGGTCTCAGGGGTACATCACATCTCATGGGTTGGAAAACCAGTGAATCGAACGCACCTGTTGATGAACTCTTCGTAGCAAGAGTAGATGGCAGCAAGGCACACCGCCACGAGATTGGGGAGAACCCGAGGATGAGGGCACTGTCCGGTGGGACCGTGCATGCTGTAATCAATACATGTAAGAAAAGGTCAGGTTACCACAGCTCCTGCGTCCAAACGCACACAAAATGACAGCTAAAAGAAAACAAAGCTGTAACAGGAAGTAAGGGCAGGGCTTGGTCCTAAACAGACCATTAAAATGACACAGTCTTACAGATAAAAGGATGTTACAGTTTGTGTACAGATGAAGGTCTGTTCTTTGTATGTGAGGTGGAGTCAGGATGAGGTAGCATTGTGTCCCAACCAGACGCGATGCAAACGAGATTCCAAGCTTTTATCGCTTACCGCATTGCATCGGGTAAGGTCACAGCGTTGTTTTCATTACTACGGTTTCGCTTACAGGAAAACTGATGTGTGTTTGTATAAGAGAAAAACACGTCACTCACCTGTGAATGAACTTCTTGACCACTTCCATGCCAGCGTTAAGTTCATTCAGAGCCAAAATATACTCCTGAGTAAAGAGACGGAGTCTGGGGCATTTCCCAAAGTCCTGGATCGAGAAGACAAGACCAGGAGAGTCAGTAAATGATGGTGCGTTGACGTATGAATTCGAGAGCACATCTGGCGTAGTGCGCACACCCACCATGTTGTGTTTGAGGATTCTCTGAACCACAGGAGTGAACACTTCAATCACCACCATCGACCGAGGACGCTCCCTACAGTGCTGCATAGAGGAACACAATAAAAAACAAAAAACAATCTTGATTATTACATATATTATTAATCATCAGAATCATTAATCCCCTTATTAAAAAAAAGGCACTTGGTAAAGCGTTGATGTCAGGTAATAAGTTCAAAAGTTTGAGGTTGTTAGAATTTTTTATGTTTTTCAAGCATACAGTAAAACAGTAAAATTGTGAATTTACAATTAAAAATAACTATTTTGACAATGTAATTTATTAACGTGACAGAAAAGCTGAATTTTCAGCATCATTACTCCAGTCTTCAGTGTCACATGATCCTTCAGAAATCATTCTAATTGGCTGATTTGCTGCTCAAGAAACATTTCTTATTACTATCAATGTTGAAAACAGTTGTGCTGCTTAATAATATTCTAAATGTATTTACAGTCACTTCTGATCAATTTTCATGTGTTCTTGCTGAATAAAAATATTTTATATATTTTTTTTAATTTTCAAACTACTAGTACTTCTGAAATGACCATTTTCTCATTTATTTAAAATTCAATGAACACAAGCCAAAATATTTTTAACAGTTAAAAAAAAAAAAAATGAAAGATTAAAAACAATTTACAATACTGAACTCATCTGTTCCCCTGAAGAATAGCCAGAATCATCACATTTACCTTGCAGAAGAATTCACACAGGTCAGGAGGAGGGTGGTTATTCTCCAGCAGGGGTGCGATGGCCTACAGACAGATTCTAACCATTAGTCACCTTCCCCACAGACATGTAGAGTCTTGTTGCTTTTCATCCACATTTTCAGGAACTGTATAACCAGCACATCTGTGCATGCATGTGCTGTTTCTATGGCAGTACACTACATTTTCAAATTAATTTTATTCTAGAGCATGTTTCACTGAGCCTTAAGACACATTACGTAACCCTGCATTTGTTAGCAATGGAGTTTAACACACTCTTGTGTGAAGGCAACATGTGACTTCATATTTTCTTGGTAAAGAAGCAGCCCCACTCACCACAATGATGTTCTCATGGTCCTGAGCGCTGAGGTTAGTGTTCTGGGAAGGAAATGACATGAATGCACTGTTGAGAACTCATTGGCCAGCGATGCCACAGCTAAGTGACTCAAAAACCAGCAAACCTTCTTTTTAAAATGTTAAAACCCTTCTAGGGAAAGCCTGTGTGACTCAGGGATACAGCCAGTGAGAAACTGTTTTTTAGAACTTTTAAAATGTTTATACCAAAGCTTGTTATAGGTGAGATTAAAAGATATAATATTTATCTGCAAATCAAAGTAAAGATGCAACCAGTGTTTTCATTTCTGCAAGATCTTTGTTCCATGTGAAAAAAAAAAGTCTCATTAAACCACAGCTACAAGGGCAACCACAGGTAACTCTAAACTTGAACATTCTGAAAACTCAAAATGAGACAACACACACACCTTAATTCACAAATGACACTCATAACCAGAAAGGAAAACAGAATGCTGCTCGAGTTCTAAAAGAAAGATGCCAGCTATACTTTAAGGAGAAACTGGCTGAATAATCATATATTTAACAAATCTGATGTTCTCAAAGAGAAAAGTGACACTTTAATGCACCAAAAAGTTCTTGCATGGTTTAAGGTCGCTAGCTAGTCACTGTATTAAGAGTCAACTGCAAAGTTTTATGGTATTCTGTTCTCTAGATATGGTAACTTGGAAGCCCTCTGTCAAACAAGTTTTTGTTTGTTTGTGAAAATGTCACTTTTGATTAATTTAAAGCATCCTTGCAGGAAAAAAGTTAATTTATCTAAAAACAAAAAAACAACTTGCTAATATATAGTATAAAAAATAAAATTCTATTTCAGGAAAAATCATATCAGACAAATCTGATGTCCTCAAGAAGAAAAGTGACTCATAAATACACTTTTTTGTTTAATTTATTATTATCATTATTATTTTTTAAAGAGTTTAGGGTTGCCAACTTGTGACTTATTGACTTAAATTAAGAGCCCACTGCATAGTTTATTATATTCTGCTCCCTAGATATGATTGGAGGACCTCTGTCAATATAAATCTGTTTTGTTGTCCATCAGACAAAATTTGTAAATACAATCACTTAAAAAAGGAATAGCTCACTTATCAATAAGGACACATTATTTGAAGCATTATTGTCCATGACACGCATTACATACCAAAGTTTTGGGCAGACATACAAGTATGAGCAATAATAGTGATGCATGCCTTAGCAAGCATAGTTAATGAGCTTAACTTAAAGGGATAGTTCACCCAAAAATTCTGTCATCATTTACTCACCATGAAGTTGTTCCAAACCTGTATAAATTTATATATAAGGAAGATATTTGGAAGAATTTTTGTAACCAAGCAGATCTCGCCACCCCCATTAATTACCATAGTAAGACAAGGAAAAACATTCTTCCACATATCTACCTTTGTGTTCAGCAGAACAAAAAAATTTATATAGATTTGGAACAACTTGAGGGGGAGTAAATGATGACAAAATTTTAATTTTTGGGTGAACTATCCCTTTAAGATCAACACTCATATCGAACTACATTTATAACTAATCTTACCTCTCCAGTTAGATAGGCATGTAAATGTGTGTGACTTACCTCAGCAAGCAGGGTGGAGATAATGTGCAGTGGTGCCTGATGGATGGATTCGTCCTGCAGGGGTGAAGTGAGGGCCATGTCCACCAGGGCCCTGATCTCCTTCAGAACCACATCCCAGCGGCTCGGGTTATTCAGAACCTTGCGGTACTTGTAGATCTTTTTCTGCGTATGAATCAGATAACCCAGATTACACACCTACCTTTTACCAATGCAACCAAGAGTTATGAAAATGGTGCACGTTTTACCGCCATAATGCAACAGTGGTTATATATATAACAGTGTAAAGTATGTTGTGAATTTACTCAGAAACGAGTTGTGGTAATCAGGTTTGGGGATTTAGGGTTTGAAGTTCTTATTTTGTTCCATTTTATTAGCATCATGCATGGATGTTTTTCCAACCACAAGCATTTAGAAAAATTCTAAAACACTTTTCACACTCACTACTAGTTAAATTGCTCTACTAGTAATGTCCAAAGGTTTCTAGCAATATAGCTAGGCAATTAACCTCTTGAACATTTCCACCATATCTCAAAATGTGTGTAATACATAATTTCTAACAATAACATTCAAATGGTTTATAACTATTTCATTTTTCCTTTCAAAAACAATTCAGTGTGGAAATTATTGTGGTGATTTCTTTGTCTTGCTAAGGCTAAGTGATATTTGTTATTTCCTTCACACATTACGTTTCATATTTCATATCAATCATGCTCTTCTTCATGGACAAGGCCGATTCCTCGGTAACCAAGTATTAACTTCTGATAAATCTTTATTGGGGGAAAATTGTTTATGGCGGAATTGATGTCACAACTGAGGTACTGAAAGTAAATAGTGTAAAAAAAAATAAAAATAAATGTATAAATCATTTGACAATAATGTTCAAATTGATCATGACTGTTTTATTGTTCCTTCAATGAATTTAATCAACCCCTGGAACATCAAAGTTTCCATAGTTGAAGAAACGCCCCACATACATACTCCAATAAAATTATACTCACACTAAAACCATGCAAAATGTCATTACACCATCACTTTTTGCAAATCTAATCTTCTAGACATGTGACCTTACCTTCCACTGTATAGAGTGAAACCACTGGTCCCGCAGATAGCTGTTAGCAGCCTGTGAGTGCACACAAACATTCACAAAATGAGTCAGAGCGTAATCGCAACATGAGCGTCATGAAACGAGGTGAGGGGGCTGGAGATACCTGCAGGAGGACCGTCCCTCCAGGAAAGCTTAGCTGAACACAGTATTTGGGGGCATTGTCCCAGGACAACAGCTGCAGGTCCTCTATAGTGCTGTAAGACAGAGGGGCCTCCATGTATCCTGTGGGCTACAGAGACAGGAAGAGACACGTTCATGTTTGCAGAAAACATTCAGTGCTTTAACACCTCTCAGGATGAGCGTCACATACCACATTGACCACCTTAATGAAAGCTCTGCGGATATCGTCATAGACGAGTGGTTGCATTATTTATTAATTTGCACAGGATATCAAATGTGAATATGATGATTGCTCTCTGAATGTCATGATACGCCTTCGAAGTTGCGTTGTACAACTCTTGACGTACAAATCTTTGAGCCAGCATCACCCACAGAATGATTGTTTCAAAGGTCAGAAGCAAACATGGTTGAAGTTTCGTGTTGGTATTCACAATGCAAAGTCTACATTATGGATTTCTGCTTGGAAGTACCAGAACTATACACATTATATTATTATTATTTTAATCAGAGCAAATGAGAAATACACAAAACTGCATATTTTATACTTGTTATACACCAGATCTTTTTAGAAAGTTGAAATTGTTTGAACTTGGGGTTTCGTTGCTTAAAGTTAAATGCATTGGGACGTTTTCCGCAAAGTATCATGCAACTTCGAAGAAGTGGTCTTATCTATATCAGCGGACATAGATTGTGGACAATGGATTACAAATAACTCTTCATACATCTAGTTCTCCATTTGGGCCATGAATTTACAGTGAATTTAAAGTTCCCCTTCTTAACAATCTTTAATGGAGCTTCTTCATTTTCATTATTTGTCACACACGGGCCAAGCTCATTTCTCAGTTCCACTCCTGACTGAAGTGTCGGTGATCACATGACCCTCAAATGTCAACAGGCTGTTCCCAATCTCTTTCCTTCTACAATAGCACACTGCGGCTGTTCCTTTATTAGCCACCCTCCCTCCATTGCAGCCCGGCAACAGGCTCTTCCATTATTAGTGCAGCCCTCCCTCGGCTTCTTTGCACAAACAGGCTATTGCTTTATTTGCGCTGCTCTCCCTCTAGACTCAAACCAAACCACAGTTCCTGTATTTGTGTCAGCCACCCAGTTCAGCAGAGCAAACAAGCTGTTCCTTTCTTTGACTCATTTTCTCTGCGTCTCTCACTCGCTCAAACAAACAGGCAGCTCGTCCCTGTATAACCGAATAAAACAGGCCTGTCTTATTTACATCCCCCACTCTTAGGTGATAGAGCAACTGGCTGTTCTGCAACGGAGGTCCTGCTCCCTCTGCTGCAGAATCGAGATGGCTGATTTATCTTCCTTTTAAAGAGTCGGTGTGATAAGAATCCTTTGTACGATATCTCATTTTTCAAGAAATCAATCACAAGACTCTTATATATATATATATATATATATAAAAACACACACACACGCACACACACACACACAAAAGGTTGTCATATATCTACAATATCCTGTATGACGATGTGACGGGAACTTGCGGTGAGTTTGACGTTCTATCTGCTTATCTTTGTGTCACTCACTGTCCTTTCCTCGCTCTCGCTATCTGTCCTCCTTTCCACATCTCAGTTCCAAGAAGTCCTCAGATTCTTCTTCCTTCTTCTCATTCAGCCTGTTTTTAATGGTGCAATTCTTCTTTAAGGAGGACTTCAATAGCTCTCCTCTCACCATTGCTATGTTGCCATGGAAACAAAGAGATGAAATAGAGACATATGTTTTTTTTTTTTTTTTTTGTTACCAGGGAGATCCAGATGGAAAACGATGTGGAGAAAAACATCAGTGTGTTCAGGTGGCGTCTCTATAAATGACAAACTGATTTTGGAGAGCTCCCATCAGTGCTGCACCTACTAAACCATGAGGAAGCACAGAGAAAGCACCGATTTCTCAGCTTCTGATATTGATATATAAAGAGCCGAGTGGCCAATATAATAATATAGACAAATCAGACAATTGTGTCAGATTGTATCAGCAACTAGGGGTGTAACTATACATTGTTATAGAGATATTGCAATATAAAAATGCGACGATATGTATAATTGTAAACTATATGATTCGCGATAGTGTTAGCTTTATCAAAGGCTCAGCTTACATCATTCATTCATAAGGCATAATTCACCAAAAAAATGTCATCATGTACTCAACCTCATGTTGTTTCAAACCTATAAGATTTTCAACTTCCAAACACAAATGAAGAAATTTATGAAGCCTGAGCGATTTCTGTCCCTCCATTTAAAGTCCACTCCTCTAAAATGTCAAAAGATCCAGATGTCAAAAAGGCATCGGTAAAATACCGAAGTTCAAATTCACGTCTTCCGAAGAGACACGATGGCTTTATATGATAAGATTTACAATGACACGCATACTGTAAAAAACAGATGTTCAAATGCTTGTGTGATGTGCAAAAACAAAATGAATGAGTAAATGCAGAAATTTAAAAAAAAGGAGAAAGTTTACGGAGTTTCAGTGACATTACTAAATGAAAGCTGCAATAGGTGATTCTCTACAGAATTTTTTTTTGTTATACGCGTTGAAAGTCTTCTCATATCCTGATAGCAATCACTACGTTAAAAGGTCTAAATGTATTTTTATAAATATATATAATCTAAGGAAGGTTTAGGACCATAAAATGTTCATCCAATCATTATATTCAGTCCGAATGAAATAATACGATGTCCTACCTTTTACATACCCTCATGCACCATGTTTGCTCAGACAACATACGTCATCAGCGTGTTTCATGCTATGCAGAGTACAGACAGACGTCGGCAACGGAGCACCGCAAACAAACAACAGCCACATTTTACAGTTCCTCCAAAATAACGAGCTTATACTCTATTGACGCCTTAACTACCGTAATTAAGAGATGTTCTAACCGGAGTGGTTCACATCCTCAGACTCAGAATTATGCATTTCCATGTCAACAGTATCAACGCCGAAATGAATCTGCAGCAGTCATGTACAAGATAAGCTGTGTAATAATGTCATTTATTCTCACCCTCATGTCTTTCTACACCCGAAAGAACTTCGTTCATCTTCGGAACACAAATTAAGATATTTTGGAGCTTCACGAATCAGATCAGTGATTCAGAGCGCCAAAGTCATGTGATTTCAGCAGTTTAGCCTTTTGATAGGAGATCCGAATCACTGATTCGATTCGTAAAGCTTCGAAGCAGTGTTTTGAAATCGGCCCATCACTATATTGTTGAAAAGTTGTTATTTAGTTTTTTTGCCGCACAAAAAGTATTCTCGTCGCTTTTTAAGACCTTTATGGATCTTGAGAGCTACAATGGTATTGCTGTCTATAGAGGCCTCACTGAGCCATCAGATTTAATCAAAATATCTTATTTTGTGTTCCGAAGATGACTGAAGGACTTGCAGGTGTAAAAAAACATAATAATAAATGACATTTTCATTTTTGGGTTAACTAACCCTACTATCGCAATAGTATCGTATCATAAGTTCAGTATCGCGATTTGTACCAAATTGTGACATGAGTGTATGTTACACTCTTACAAATAATGGTTCCTAATGGCTAAATGTGTAATCGTTAGAAGATTCTGATATGAGGGAGTGCCAAGTGTTGTCAATGGATAATGCAAAGTTCCTGTATTCAAATATTATTAGTATTGAATTTAATGTATTTATGAAGTCAATATTCAGTATATTTTATAGTCTTTAATTTAATTACATTAGCCTATAATCACAATCACATACTTTGAACATCTCACTCACAAATATCTATTTTAAGAGTTTATTTATAACACTGCTAAATCAGAGAAAGTGAAACTAGCAAACTTCAGATGATGTGGCTATTCTTTGTGTGGCTGTAATTTAGACATACAACTATCTAGGGAGTAGAGACAAACTAGTTTTATTTTATAATCACAATCACATACTTTGAACATCTCGCTCACTGGTTATTGATACCAGCATCAGACATTTAAAGCACAATAATAGTTGGTGTATATATTTAAGCAATATAATACAATACACCATGCTATGTTGTGACTACAGTCACGGCCAAATGTGTTGCTACTTGCTAGGTGCAACACACACGGTGCTTCCCTATTTGCGTAACCTATTCGTCGAAACTTTTGAACGATAGTGTAAGTGAATACAAATTATCATAAGGTGAAATCAGAAGTAAAAACTTCTTCCTCATAAAAGCTTGGCATGCTTTTGCAAAGCTGTTCAAGCCCATGCACATTTTTTTGTAAATAGAGCAAAAATGTAGTGCATGGGCATGTAAAAACTGTGGCAATGTGCTCTCTCCCAAAGTAAACATGGCTTCTTCCAGTTAAACTCTTCACCCATGATATATTAACAGCAAACCATAGCAGGCCAAGAGGAGGAAGCAAATGCAAGCCAGGAAAAAAAAATAAAATAAAAAAAAAAAATCTCAAACCAAAAGCCAACTGTACAATAGTTTACTTGATCTAGTTCCTCTGCATTTAAAAGCACCAAAAGCAAAAGAGAAACTCAGTTACTGTACAGATGGGTACGACTGCATGCCTTCAGACAGCTGGCTTCAATTAACTCCATATATCTGTTAAAATATCCATGTACATGCAGAAAAGCAGAAAAGTCATTTGAATCTAAAGCACACATTTGCGTTCAGATATGTGGTATGTACATGTGGTGCTTGGACTTGCATTTGGTTAAAAACAAAAGCACATCTCTTGTGAAATCTAGTCCAAAGAAATTCTCAGTATGATGCAAATGACTGTGGCATGCAAAGTGCAATGCAGCCAAAGTAAAGTTAAAGTGAAATATCTATTTTAAAAGAGTTTATTTATTACACTGCTAAATCAGAGACAGTGAAACTAGCAAACTTCAGATGATGTGGCCATTCTTCATGTGGCTGTAATTCAGACATACAACTATCTAGGGAGTAGAGACAAACTAGTTTAACTTTTGGTGGGCTAAATTTTAGGATACCGTCATCCATTCATGCGTCAGCTTAACCACAAATTTGATGATCTGAGATAGTTTATGCGACAAAAGGAAATTTGGCGGCGAGTGTCTACATTACGGATGTGGCAACATCAGTTCTGCTTTAAAACCTCAACAGCCAGCAGCTGAGCAGATAAAAAAGCTCACATAATCGGCAGAACTGATATCATATGATACATCTAATTACACACTACATGAGTTATAGCCAAACCCATTGTTTACTCTGAGGGTCTCTGCGGGATCTGCACCTATAAACCCAATGAAGTCAGAGTGAAATCTCCATTTTAAAATGTTTTCATGCAGTAAAATAGATTCATGGCCAAAAAAAAATATTTTATAGCTCATTAAGTGCCTGACTTTTTATTTTATTTACATGCCATAATCAGTTGAGTAAGCTTATAAAAACTGATTATAACAAATATAATAAGATTATATTACAGATAATATATCGATTTTATCGTTTTTAAAAAAAACGCAAGGACATCATTCATCAATCATTCATGTTCCGGATCTTACAAAAGCTTTCTATTTTAATATATCAATATACATAGATATTAAGCTGCACAACTGTTTTTAACATTGATAAAATAATTATTTTTTGGGAACAAAATCAGCATATTAGAATGATTTCCGAAGGATCATGTGACACTGAAGACTGGAGTAATGGCTTCTGAAAATTCAGCTTTGAATCACAGAAATAAACTGCATTGTAAAATATATTACGTTGCAAAAAATGAAAGGGTTAGTTCATTTGTGTTGTGTTGACGCGAGAGCAGACGTTGTTGCATGAATGCGCATCGGAGATTAATATTTTGTAATATTTTGCACAAAGCACTCATACATTATATGTAACTTCATAAAATTGAGGTTAAACCACTGGAGTCACATGGATTACTTTTATGATGTCCTTACTACCTTTCTGTGGCTTAAAGTGGTAGTTGCGTAGGCTGTCAATGGAGGGACAGAAAGCTCTCAGATTTCAGTAAAAATATCTTCATTTGTGTTCCAAAGATGAACGAAAGTCTTTGGAGCGACATGAGGGTGAGTAACTGATGACAAAATTTCAATTTTTTGGGTGAACTAACCCTTTAATAAATAAATTCTAATAATATTTCACAATATAACTTTTTTTTTCTGTATTTTCGATCAAATAAATGCAGCCTTGTTGAGCAAAACAGACTTTTCAAAAACATAAAAAAAAAAAAAAAAAATCTTACAAACCCCAAACTGGTATGTTAAAGGGTTAGTTCACCCAAAAATGAAAATTATGTCATTTATTACTCACCCTCATGCCGTTCCACACCAGTAAGACACGCTGATTCATAATGCTCCGAAGCTTCCTGAAGCAGTGTTTTGAAATCGGCCATCACTAAACAAGTCATTATTTTGGGGTTTTTTGCGCACCAAAAATATTCTTGTCACTTTTTAATATTAATATTAAAACACTGTACTCACATGTGTTTAGTACATTAATGGATCTTGAGAGAGGAAATGTCATTGCTCCCTATGCAGGCCTCACTGAGCCATCGGATTTCAACAGAAATATCTTAATTTGCGCTTCGAAGATTAACAAAGGTCTTGCGGGTGTGGAACGGCATGAGGGTAAGCAATAAATGACATAATTTTCATTTTTGGGTGAACTAACCCAAGCTTTATCAAAGTTGTTCAAGTACTCACTAAAACAATCTGACACTGTTAGCTAAAAACAGTTAAAAAATGTTGGGAATCCCATTCCAAGATGCCTTCAAACTGCCCCGAAGCCAATCATGTGGACGGCCACAGACAAAGCCCTATACATTGCGTCTGGCACTCTCAAATGAAAATATCTCAAATATTTCATCAACATGGCTCCACCGTGTATTTCGCTTGAATATTTTATAGCTTTAAATCATCTCTATGAAATGCTACAACATCAACCGGTTCCATCCATCCATCCTTACAGCAAGAATAATGAAAGATCGCTGCAATATCAAGACACGAACAACCCAGTACATGCAAAACAATTAATCTGAAACCCTGCCAGTGTTTGAAAATGTCCTCCTAATGGCTTTTCTGTGCTACAAAAACAAAGCCAGCTCCTACATCTCAATTACAGAGCATATTTGGATGGTAGCCGAGGGGATCTCAGGGAGCCACAATAGTTTATGTGCCCAGTCATCACCGTAGCTCTGTTTGTTTACAGCAGAAAGCCCAACAGTACCGTTGAAATGGTTTGTTATAAGTGTAACCTGTTTTTTTCCCCTGACCTGGTCATATTTAGCTGAACTCATCACAACCAGACTTATTCAGCTTTAGTCATCAGCATTGCTCAAAACGCGGTGACTCTTCAGACGCAAATCGTACTGTACGGAGTTGCGTTTGTTAACATGTCCTCAAGCTAAACTAAGTCAACCAGAATATCATATTAAATGTACTGTACTACCCAGGAGTTCAGCATCTAACCCGATCACAATGTGGCAAAACACAGCACCCAAAAACACTCATGTCGCTCTCACCTAGCTGTGCAATGTTTATACAATGGACATGTTACGGTCTATACGGGCTGTTGTCTCATCTGGTACTTCATCTAATTAACAGGATCTAACTTGAAAAGCAACTATACCCTGCAACATAAACAAAATGGTGTGCTGGAGGGCATTGGTGTAAATGTGCCTTTAGAGGCAAGGCTTTTGATGTTTTTTTAACAAATGAGTGACAGGAAGTATTTATAATGGCTTGCTGTTACGCAAATATGATTTAGACTCTGAGAGCTTAGAGACGGGGTGAGTCACATCTTTCATATCTTCTAGTGAGATCATTTTCCACAGAGCTGGCTACACTTATCGAAAATGAGCTATCAAATGCCAAATGTTTTGTCTTTGCTTAACACACGAGTTCATGAGAAAATCGTGGAAAAAAAGCCGGCATCTTCAGGGAAAATAATGCATTTATCATCAAACATGCGTCATGTGTTACATCTACAAAGCAAGCGAGGTCAAATATTTTAAGAACATCTGAGTGAGACAGTGTAGTTTCAACCTAAATGGCACCCTGGCACAGGATAAACACCAGGTGAGGAAACCAAACCATCAACATCGGACAACTTATATGCTTAACATCAACAATAAAGCCTTTCTGTTGATATACTGACCTCTTTCTGAAGCACAATGGTTCGATGCACACTAGAATCACAAACAGGCTAGTCTTTGCCAAAAGAGAACATTAGCCACAGACAACTACCTCCATTAGCTTCGGTCAACTGAACACGGGTCACTAGCTAAACATCTATTAGAGACCTTGAAACTAGGAGAAAACCAATACTTGAGTGACAGGACTGTCAAAGTACAAAAAGTATCCTGACTTTTTGCACTTTCAAATGACATAAGCCTCTGCAAAATGATATAGCTGCAAAAAATGCAAACATAAACATACGGTCCGTGTTTGGCTTGGGTTAATCTCAGCTAGCCTCAGAAATCCCAAGGGCCTCTCAGTGTCAGCGGCTGAGCTTCATCCGACAGTCAGACCGTTGTTAAACAAGCAATCTAATTCATTCTGAAGCATTCATTTCAGGAAGAAGTCAACAGCTAATTCAATTCATATCAGAACGATGAAATATAGCTGTAAAATTTAAACCTTTAATTTAATCAGCCATTTGATGATGGCTCCATGAGCAGGATGTCCTGAACTAAGAGACTCTACAAGACTTCATCGGCACAACCGAGATACGATTTACTCGTCTGAAACAGGCAAAGGGTAAAAAATGACTGTCCTCTCCACATGCAACCTAACATCAATTAATAACGGGTCACTATCTGTGCAATTTCTTAGGTTTTTGCTTTTTTAAAAAAAAATAAAATAAAATAACTGCCATCAAGAGGATTCCCAGAAATCTCCCAAGTGGGTGAATCCATTGTGACCGATCCGTGACACTACTTTTCCATAGACAGGCCTCTTGAGCAGCAATTAAGATGTATGCAGTTATGTTTTCGAATATCTGAGCATCGAATCATGAGGCTTAAAATCTGCAAAGAAGCGAATAGGCTAAACTAGCAAGAAAAATAACAAGAATAACAGGATACATAGTCAAAATGTGACTAGCTAAATGTCAAACACTCAATTCATTATCTCCACAGGCAATAACTCAATTCTGACACATCTAACTGTATATCTAAGTATCCCTACACCTCTTTATCTGACAAAACTGAACAGCTCATGCGATGCAGATGAGGATCATGCACCTGCAAAAGGCTTGCATATTATTTTAGTATCTCTGCTGACCTAAAAAAGAAGAAAAAGAAAAAAAGAGACCTCCATGACTGCATACAGGACATAGTAGCTCCAAATCCTTCAAGAATCAAAAATCTCCTCTAGTTCCAGAGTTTTCAATCAAAGGTCCATGAATATTGTATTAAAGTTTATATTCCTGATAAAAGTCAGGGTGGCTGAGATACTGGTTGGGGTTCCCTATGTCTTTAAAGTATGAAAACCTACTGTGAACATCTGAATTACCTTTATTTATGATTTTTTCTTCAACACACTGGACTCTAATCATGATATTTGGAAATGACAACTCATTACTTAAATCAAAACTTACATGACTTTAACAATGAATGTTTGTTTTTATAGCCAACCCACCTTCTTCTGTATATTAGCAAACATGAGAGTTTAGCTTAGAATGGAAATAAAAAGTTGCATCAACCATGATACCAACAACACATCCCAACAAGAAATGATGTAGAATTGCTAAAATAAACAAACAGTCATAATTTTATCATCCTTCCCATGACGTAAGACAAGTGCTGTTTTATCTCTTTATCTGATTTTGTACCGTAAACAGCAGATTATTGATATCTATAGAAACATCAGGAGGATTAAATTCTCATTCTAAACACTTATATTTCTAAAAACAAAGTGGCAAGACCTTTTTTTAATGGCTATTTTAAAACTTTAGCTTGAGGTGGCGCAACACAACTTACTTTTCTGAAAGATATTTAGTTTAAAAAAAAAAAAACAACAACAATATTTTCAAATTAAATAGGCACAAATGTCATGGAATTAAATGACAAATCACAATATAAACCCGGAAAACGGGAAACAACGAAGAGGAAGCTGTGAAGTTGTTGTTATTATGACGTCACGGTGTTTCCAGCTCTATTTCGACATACATCCGCTGAATAATATACATTTTTCAAAGGATATGTTTTATTAATTCGAGTAAAAGTTTCCCTGAATTATCTACATTTTCTAGAAACTATGTTGTTTTGGCATGATGTTGGATAGTAAAATTATTTGTTAATGTCATAATGGTTCCGGGTACATGTTATTCACAAAAATGAATAAAAGACAAAAAAAACTTGTTTTTTCTTTTTTAAAGACATCTTCCATCCCTAAATGAAGGGGAAAACAATCCAGCAAACCCATCAGGATTATTCAGGAATTTATTTTATTTTAATGAATTTTTATTTTTGTATTGTTGTGCTGAGGTAGCAAACTGTACTATAAAACTGCATTCTGCTCATCTCAGAATTGCCATTATACAAGTACAATATTTGATGTGCGCTCAAAACTTTAGCTATATAGCTATATATATATAGAAAATGTACACAAATATCGAGCAGCACAAAACTGTTTCAAATATGGCCATTCAAAAGCGACCCCTGCAGAGCGGTTCTTACCGTGGCAGAGACCAGGCTGCTGTCCGTCAAGGTGAGGTGGTGCGGTTCCCACCTCCGTAAAAATTTGGAGGTGAGGATCTTACTGAGGAAGGTCCGTGGATGTTTGACCACGCACACCTGGATGTCTCCCTCCTGGAGCAATTTGTATCTCATACCGCTGCTGCTGTGTAAAAGGCTCCTCTTGCTGCAGGGCCCCGCTTTGTGATTATTATTCCCCTCCGGCTGCGGCGCGGACATTTCCCCCAGTAGAGGTTTGCTCTCTTCGAACGGATAAAACTGATTGTTGTGCAGTTCATTTCCCCCACCGCTCCCGTTAAAATCCATGTTTCCCCTCAGCGAAAATCGACGGCGTTGGATCAGATCAGGTGGCTGTCTTTTGATTTCGAGGCCGAATAATGGTCGTTCCCTGTGTTTGGCATATAGAGGCTCACGCGATCCACCGTGATTCGACCTCGGCAGTGGTACGGAAAAGACAAGGGTCGGTGACGGCGAGGATTGAAGCCATTAAATAAGCCCGTCAAGATGAGGAAGGTTCGATAAAGTATAGTGTCTTTCCTTTGCGCGTCGCAAGCTATTCAATATGTTCGGGCCATTGCCGTATCCATTCCGCCTCTCTCCACTGCATATTATTCCAGTCTCCCCGCTTCAAATATGAAACAATAACCAGGTACTAGATCCACAATGTGTTCGATTCTCCGTGTTTTATTTGTTCTTCAGATGCTCGGAGTCATGGTTCCCTTTTCTGTCTTTTTTTTCCTCCCTATCTCGGTGGAGGAACCGAGTGCTTCGATAGGGCTGTGTGTGGATTGGTCCGGGCTCGTTCATGTGATACCGGAGTGACGTCAATGGGGAGGCGAACGGATGCGCGTTTCTGTTTGATAGGGAGCGCGCACTTCCCCTCTCTCGCGCAAAATGGAGAAAAGAAAAGGGAGGATATGGCAAACCGTTTTAACAATATTTCTTAAAACTTACTACTATCGATTTTTACGTTGCAAATACTTTAATTACTAGTATGCAATTCAATCATGAATGGTAGCCTACCTTTTCAGTTCCACTAATTATAGGCCTACTAGTACTCCAATAGGCTCAATTATTTTATTTATTTATTTATTTAGCCTATTGTATGGTAGTACTTATTCCCTTGTGCTACTACTGACTATACCAACAGTGATAAAAAACTATTGTTGTTGGTACGCAAATTTCAAATCTTTGCAATTTTATGGGGATCTTAAAGGGTTAGTTCACCCAAAAATGAAAATAATGGCATTTATTACTCACCCTTATGCTGTTCCACACTAAGACCTTTGTTAATCTTCGGAACTTATATTAAGATATTTTTGTTGAAATCAGATTACCAGCCAGCAATGACATTTCCTTTTTCAAGATCCATTAAAGTACTAAAAACATTTACCCAATATGTGGGTAAAATGGCTATAAATGGGTATTTCCATTCAATACAATGTATCTAATTTGCATAATAATCTGTTCTTGGGGCAACATGTTATAAAAAATGAGTGTAATAATGGGTGTAATAATTGGCAACATTTTCATAATTATATCTAATATTTCATATGAATATTGATATATAATTTCTTTTCCTATTCACTTGTTGTGTCTCCCAAAATGCCTGGTAAACATACTTTAAGTCCTGTGCCCGGTTGCATAAAGCACCTTAAGTTTTTCCCTTAAGTATGACACTTAAGGCGTGATTTCCCCTTAACTAAGGGAATGACTTAAGGGTGTTGCATATAATCTCTTAAACTGTTCTCTTAGGTAAGGGAAACCGTTAAGTGTTTAACGACAGCATCCCAGGTTTTGCCGTTAAAAAATTCTACTGTTGCCATGGACACGTTATTTGTTAATACGTATCGTGGTAAGTTTTCACAGAAAACAACATAATATGGATAAGGAAAACAAAAAAGAAAACCAAATATGAAAGAGACGAGAAACTCAAATTGATTGTTTACTCAAAATTGAGATTTCTGCCGTCATTCACTCACCCTGACAACCCTCATGTCGTTCCAAACCCATAAGACTTTCATTCATCTTTGGACAACAAATAAAGATATTTTTAATATTCTCTCATCATTTATGTCCATTTATTGAAAGACATCCATATGATTACGGATGTGTCGGAAGCTCAAATGTGCGCGCAAGAACAAATGAGGTTTGTTTTTGCGTGTGATGCACGCACGTTTGCGCTTCCGTTGACCATATAAGATATGTTATAAGATATGTTATATTTCATCAATGTTTATGTGAATAAACCGCTAAAGTACAATTTGTCTATCATATAAAGCGGCCGATCGTGGCACGTTATATGACTTGGATTGAACCTGCTCACTCTGTGTAACACTTAAGGTGAAGTTTTACGAACCTTACGATATACTTAGGGAAATGAAGGTTAAGGGGCTTTATGCAACACTTACGCATTACTTAAGTGAAAAATATATACTTAAGGGAAATTCTTAAGGGTTTATGACGTTTCGCCTAAAGAAACCCTTAAGTAACACTTAACGGTTATTTTCTGCAACACCCTTAAGTTTAAGGGAAACATAAGGGCGATCTTAAGGGAAAATTACACTTAAGGTGCTTTATGCAACCGGGCACTGGTGTCCACTGCAGAGGACATGTATGAAATCGATGCCCTGTTATGTAACAGAAAGTCATTTTTTGATTAGAAGCCCCATAAAATTAAAAAATATTACCATATTTCCATAAGAAATATTACATTTTGAAATATAATATTTATGTATTTTGTCCAATACCGATATATACCGTGCAATCCTATGTGCCGATACCACTTTGCCTATCTGTGTTCATGGGAATATGAGAGTAAAAATTTAAGAAAACTATAGTTGAAGCAGAGAAAGAGAACTTTAAAACTGTCTGCAGCAAGGAATGAGTAAATCATGGGATAATTTTCATTTTTGGGTGAACTATCTCTTTAAATAAGACAGCCCAGCATGTTGGGTCAAACATTTAACATTTAACTCAATGCTGGGTTGCCAATAATTGTTGTTTTTAACCCAGCATTTTTTTTTAGAGTAAACTAAACTAGTAAAAATAAAACTGTAAAACATATTATTCACTATTGGATACATAGTAATTTAAAAAGATAGCCTACTACTCTAATGTAAAAGAATAAATATTAAAACAGCTTGCCATAGAGGACACAGGGTTTATGTCATACTGTCATTTTCTGTACACATTCATTCTGTAAGGCTTCTTTGTTGTTGAAGATGAGCCATCTGTCCTGGTTCACAAGCTTTCATAATATAACCAGTTCAACTGAATAAAAATTGATTTTGGGGGGAAGGGCAACCCATGAAATTCACCTAAATGTTTATGTTATTGTTGTTGTTGTTTTTTAAAGAATAAGAGATCAAATACAGGAAAATAGCCGTTTCCAGAAAAATCTTTTTTTTTTTTTTTTTGGAAATTGTTTTGGTAATGTCTTCTATATTGGTAAATATATATTGATTTAAAATATGTTACATGGTTTTCAAATGGCTTTTCAGCAATCTTCTTTAAACCACAAATAAAACAAAAATACAAAAGGAAACTAAAAAAAAAAATTGCCATTGTTTTTGCCAACATAAATTGTAGTTAATTATTTGTATAAACAAAAAACATAACAACTTGCCCGACCTGACAAAAAACAAACAAACAAAAAAAAAAACCATATTTTAAACTTTTGGTTTAAATCGATCTTTATTTTATAGTTGAAAAATAATGCAGTGGTGTTTATTGTGTTCCCTTGTGTACTCAGCACCTATTACAAAAAAACAAACAAAAAAAACAAAACAATAACAAAAAGATATTAGATTTTTAGTCTGGAGAAGATTGGAAGAGAATTCTCAAAATGTGTCATAATTTAGAATAGTTTTGAAAGTAATCGAGCTTGACACTCAATGCTCATGAACATGCTCACAAAATGACAACGTTTTAAATTCCCCTCATTGTGTTGCAGTTCACAGCCCTCCATCCGACATTTGTTTGACTTAAACAGCAAAGTCTGAAAATAAATAGGCCCACATTTGGTCATTTGAGTTAGATATTTATTCAACTGGGAGACTACTTCTGACCGTTCACTCTCATTCCGCATTAAGTGCGCAAGATTTCTTGGGAGGCTGAAGCAAGCGGGGCCACCCGCACTCTAAACAAAGACTCAGTCACAAAAATGAACACTCCCCCGCCTCTGACAACATTGTTATTGTGCTTGTAATCTTTCCTAACGCATTAGTGACAACATATTTTATCAGAATGAGCCGAGGCAGTGCGGAGCAGATGACCAAAACCAACAGAGATAGTGTTTGTTCTTACACTTCCAAATTCAAGTGGTAAAATCCTTCATTGAAACGCACCAGTGCTCAGATACAAAAAGACTTATGAAATGACCTTTTGTGTCAGCAAGTTAAAGGGAAGTGAGATTCTTATCTGCTGTCTCATTCTGTCATAGACTACAGTGCTCTAGTAGAATCATTTTTTTTATTACCCTCTGGTATTGTTAGGTAATTTTTGATCCAGCAATTTTTGCAACTTTAATACTGCATTTTTTTAAACTAAAATGTGTGTGTGTGTGTGTGTGTATATATATATATATATATATATATATATATATATATATATATATATATATATATATATATATATATATATATATATATATATGTATACATATGTATATATACATTTCATATATATATATATATATATATATATATATATATATATATATATATATATATATATATATATATATATATACACACATATATTTATTCAGACACCTTGAACATTTCATTCATTAATACAGTTTAATCACTATAGTTGAAAAAAATGGTAATAAAATATGACAAGATCTCAGAGTTAAACTGTCAGAAAAGATGAATCTTAATTATGTCATATAACGCTTAAGCAAAATATGGTCAAAGTGTCTGAATAATTTTTGGTTCCAAATTTTGATCAATTTTACTGGTAGTCCACTGTATGAAGATTTTTTTGGTATAATATTTCACAGTTTACTTTATTTTGCTATCCTCACTTACATAAATGAACTATAGTGTCCTGCACCCACTAGTAAAAAAATACATATCAAAAATATAAAAAATGTCTGAATAATTTTTGACTAATATATATATATATATATATATATACACACACACACACACACACACACATACATAAATATATAAAGAAAAACATAATTAACATATATTTATATACACATGTATATCTATATATCTATATATATATATATATATATATATATATATATATATAGATAGATATATATATATAGATATATATATATGTCTATTGTTTAGTAGACTGAAATACAAAATATTAAAGAAAAACATTATTAACATAAAATATAGAACATTCATGTCATAAAAATAAACTTATACGATTTATAGGTCACCGAATGAATATGCCATAATTTACCCACATGACAGTCCAAGCCCATACAACTTTGTTTCCTAAGAATATTCTAGTCAATATTTTCCTTATAGTAAAATGTCACACTTTTATTGTATTAAAGGTGTATATGACTTTCTTCTTTCTGATGAACACAATCGGAATTATATTAATAAATATCCTGACGCATCCAGGATTTATAATGGCACCGAATGGGACCAACGAGTATGAGCTGTACTGACATGTTTTTTTTTCGTAATTTGAATAGGGAAAGTGTAGGACGTACCATAAGTATTTTGAACTGCGAGAGGCGTTGAATAAAAAAGATATTTTACTTTATAACTTGTTTAAATATTAATGTTTCTTACACAAACACATCGATTCACTTCGGAAGGCCTTTATTAACCCCCCTTATGATGGATGGATGCACTTTCTTGAGCTTACTCGTTGATCCCGTTCACTTCCATTAGATAGCTCGGATGCATCAGGATATTTATTGATATATCTCCGATTGTGTTCATCAGAAAGAAGGTCCATATACACCTAGGATGGCTTGAGTGTGAGTAAATCTTGGAGTAATTTTCATTTTAAATTGAGCTAATCCTTTAAATATATATTTATTATATTAAAAATGTGGGCAGAACATTCTTAGAAATTCACTTTCAATGGAAGAAAGACTGTCAAACGGGTTTGGATTGACATGAGGGTGAGTAAATAAAGACAAACTTTATTTTTAGGTTAGCTGTTCCTTTAATAAGTTTGATGGGTTATCTGTCTCATGTCATATGTGTCATATAGAGGATAGATTTTGGTGTACAATGGTGTACAACACGTTAAATGAGTGCACAAACATCCTCCATTCCTAATGACATACTTGGAGAGGGTGGGACTGTCATCTCTTACACTGTGTTCTGCTGATATATGAAATGTGTACAGTCTGTGGCGTTGGTACAGACAATGAGATCACTACCTCTATGACTGATACCAGCCTGATTAATCCCAGGGGAAAATCATGAAAATACATTCATGCACTGCCCTGCCTTTTCACTGACGGTTTGTTACATGCATGGTTACTGGGATGAAGGCATCACATCCCTGCTGGGAATATGTGGTAATGTTGTGCTGTGTAAGCAACCAAAATGGTGAGTAAGAAAAGCAAACGGCATCATTTGACTAGCCCAGTCAAATGAACTGCATACCTCCTGACCAGCCCGTCGACGAGGAAGTGAATCAGGCCTAACAGATCATACAAAGTCATTCACAAATCAAATCAAATGGGAAGGAGGAAGTCTTTTGTTTATGGTGTCAGTGAACATTGTGGGTTGATATAAGAGGTGTCAAAATGTAGAAATCATAAAAATTTTACAGACTTGCATTCAAATGAGGTTTGCACGCACCCAAAACAAGACAAATAATCTGGTCTTTTTCCATCACACTCGCATTACTCAATCTGACCGACGGATTTCAAAAAGTTGCTTGTTTGGGCCATATATGCAACAGTCAGTTGCAAACTGTAAATAGTCACGTGGTGTAAGCTGAAAGTAAAACAGCTGTCTGTGGTTGTTTGTTTCTTTGATGATGGGGCATTTACAGGAAAACCCTCTTGTATGCAAAGAACTTTATTTCAGTAGGCTATATGTAGTGGATTGGGTAAAAAGTCTGTCACTTCAAGCAAAAGTACATTTTTTGAACAATTTTGAAGCACATATTCCCCACAATTACGGCTATGGATATTTTACGTTTTACCCCCTCGTTATCCTCAATTGCATATTAATCGCACATCAAATTTGGCTGAGAACTTATCCCCAAAAGATAAAATCATTATTGTGTTAAATGAGAAAAGCATCTAATAGACATTCTAAAAAGTAATTTGAGAAATAAATCTTTTATTTGATTCAACAGAATTAAACTTTAGGCTACAACAGCCATGATATTTTTTCAGAAACTGCATCTGAATTGGTAAATCAGACTGTTTATTGCAGCTCAGAGGTGGCATGAATGCATTTACACTGCAGTTACAATTGCATAAATAATGCCATAAGATTCATGGGTTTTAAATATATAGTATAAAAGTGATAGTTCATCCAAAAATGAAAATTCTGTCATCATTTATTCTCCCTCATGTCGTTTCAAACCTATTTGACTTTCTTTCCTCTGTGGAACATAAAAAAAGATAATCTGAGAAATATTACTGTATTAAGAATTGGGTGAGATTTGTTAAATTTAATTTGTCATAAAAATAGTCATAATTTAAAAAACCGAAAATAGATCTAATAATCTAATAATAATGTTTTCTAAAATGAATAAATAAACTAAAATAGTTGTTTTTGTGGTGAAATGTGGCTTGGACATTTTCTAGACATTGTTCATGAAATCTGTCAACTTAACTGGAGCACAACAGTGTTTAGTATTATTTTAGTATTATTGATACACTATTATAGTTTTTGTTAATATTTTGAATTATATTTTCTGTTAATTTTAGTAATTTTGTTGTACATTTTTGAGTTTTGTAAATTTTATTAAGTTTATTAAAAAAAAAAATTGCTTGAAATAAAATACATACTAACTAAAGTAATAAAATATAAAAAAGTAATGAAGCAAGTAATTAATTTTTTTTTTTTTTTTTTCACTGAATGTATCCAAACAGTTTCTCACCTGTCTATTAAAACAAATAATATATTAAAGCGTCTTTGGTGTTTCCTACAAAATAAAACTGGAAATCGAGGGTAATGTGGGTATGATGTTAACAATGGGCAACCCACGTACTTGGTCCGTGTCTTGGTTAAAATTGCTTATTTCTCTGGATTTAAATATTCTTGGAAACAGTTGGGATAATGAAGCATGGACTAATCAAACATGGACTAAAAGCCACATAACCTCAATTTGATTTTATGAGGTATGTGTAGAAATTGACATTTTTCAGGTACAATCTGAGGTCACAAGGGACTTTAGGATGTCCACTATACCAGGAGAGACCCAGCATGCCTGTCTGAGCAGCACTAGCTACCCATCAGTGTCACAGTCACAAGGCCTTTGGTTAAATTTAAGTCCTGTCATGTGAGCTGCCCAGTTTGAGTGAATTTACCCCATCCTGTTTATCTTCAGTAATCCTGTTAATCTCACGCTTGTCCTGTTTATTCATACACACGAGACCCAACATGTTCATAGACACAACTTATGATGACACCCATTATGCCACAAAAAATCCACTTTGGTAACATACCAGAGTTATGCAACAATCAAAACTTGCTTACAAGAGACTAAATACCCCGCTGTGTTTCAGTTTTACGAGACGTTATTATGACTTGTGTAAATGAACGGATGCTATACTCACTCAAATACCTTCGTTCACATTAACCTTCTTGATGGAATGCCTCTCATTAATTTTTTATCTGTATAACTAAGAGGAATCAATACTAAATACAGTCAGAAGTAAAAAAAAAAAACAACTGAAAAGTCAAAGCTGGTGTGAAAACATATTGCATTTAAGACATAAAGCCTGAGTGACTGTCAAACATTTCAACTCAGAACCAAATGAAAAAAAGTATTATAAATAGTATTATTTATTATTTCATTTCTATTATCAAATATGATAAAATACATATTTTTTAAATGCAAAATTTAAAGGTTATTGACATTGTAACATAATTTTCATGCCAATTAAGCACATTTACCTTAAAAATCTCATTACGGCCTCTAGATGTTTTATTGTTGATTTTATGCATTTTTTTTGTGTGTGTGTGTGTGTGTGTGTGTGTGTGTGTGAGTGAAAACTTTCATTATTCTCATAGGTGATTCTCACTGTAATTTTCACTCCATTGTACAAAAAAAAAACTATATATACTCTGATATTTTTAAATTAAAAGAACTGAAGATGTAAATAATTTTAATAATACATTAATAACTTTCCGTATTATATCATTTTTGCATATAATGCAATTGATGTGAGCTTGTTTTAAATTAAATTGACATTTCATAATTAAACAACGCAAAAAACTTAAATCTGCAGTCTGTAAGTTTTGCCTCTTTGTCGCCATCTCTGTTTGAAACCTGCAATTGCAGTTATTTGTGGAATTATCATCTTTAATAATAATATAATAATAATAATACATTTTATTTATAATGCGCTTTTCTGGAACCCAAAGCGCTACAAACAAATGAAATACAAAACTACATTAAATGTAATACAAGGTAGAAACTAAAAACCTAAAATAATCAACAGTAAAACACAATAGAATATTACTTACAGTCCATAAAAGCAATTTTAAAGAGATGAGTTTTTAACAGCTTCTTAAAACTGGCTAATGTGTGAGCATCTCTAACAGCAACGGGAAGCGCATTCCATAACCTGGGTGCAGCAACAGAGAAAGCTCTCTCCCCCATAGATTTTAATCTAGAGGGAGGCTGTTGAAGAGTAAGGGAGTCAGCAGACTGAAGGGAACGAGAAGGCATGTAGCGGGTCACTAGGTCACAAATATAAGAAGGGGCTGTTCCATGTATAGCTTTGTATGTTAATGTGAGAGTTTTAAAAACAATACGTGACTGTACTGGAAGCCAATGCAGACTATGAAGCACACCTGTGATATGCTGACGTGATGGAGTATATGTGAGAACACGAGCTGCTGAATTTTGGATATACTGCAGACGTTTAATTGATTTAGCAGGTAAACCAATGAATAGTGTATTACAGTAGTCAATCCTAGAAGTAACAAATGCATGAATAAGCCTTTCAGCGTCAGGTGGAGTGAGGAAAGGCCTAATTCTTGCAATGTTTCTGAGGTGATGGAAAGCAGATTTTGTGATACTCTTAATGTGAGAGTCTAGTGTCAGATGAGTGTCAAAAATCACTCCAAGGTTACGAGCCTGAGCAGATGGAAGTACTACACTGTCATCCATAATTAAATTAAGATTGCTACCCATTTGAATAACCGCCGGTGTACCAATGAGTAGGACCTCTGTTTTAGAGCAATTCAATTTTAGAAAATTATGGTGCATCCATGTTTTTATTTCCTGCACACACTCTGAAAGAATTGTTGAAGTGAGAGTGGGATCAGATTTGGAGCTGATGTAAATTTGGGTGTCATCAGCGTAAAAGTGATACCCGAAACCATATTTCCTAATAATTTGTCCCAGAGGAAGCATATACACACTAAACAATAAAGGACCCATAACAGATCCCTGAGGAACACCATGACAGACCTGTCCAAGTTCAGATTTGTTGTTTCCCAAGACAACAAACTGGGTACGATCAGTGAGGTAGGATTTAAACCAGTTAAGCACCGTACCAGTGATACCAAGCCATCTCTCCAGCCTATTTATCAGGATAGAATGGCACACTGTATCAAATGCAGCACTAAGGTCTAACAAGACCAGGATGGTAGAGGCTGCAGAGTCGGCTGAGACAAGCAGATCATTCATAACGCGAACCAGGGCTGTCTCTGTACTGTGTCCCTTTCTAAACCCAGACTGAAAAGGTTCAAAAAGCTTGTTGGAAGACAAGTGTGAGTGGAGTTGAGCCACAACGACACGTTCCAGAACTTTAGCAAGAAAGGGTAAGTTTGAGATAGGTCTGTAATTAGATAGATCTAACTTATCACATCCAGGCTTTTTAAGGACTGGTGTAATAGCTGCAACTTTGAGGGCTTTTGGAACTATGCCAGTAGTGAGAGAGGTGTTCACAATGTTCAAGATGAGGGGACTAATTGAAGAGAGACACCCCTTTAAAACAGATGTAGGGATTGGGTCAAGAGTACATGTAGTTGTATTCATTGCCATCACTAGTTTAAGAATACAATCATTGGTGACTATGTTAAAACTAGAAAATGCACTTTCAGGAAAACTAGGTGGAAAGGTCACAGGAACTTCAGAGCATTGTACCAAACTGATGGACTTATAGATATTTTCAATCTTTTCCATGAAGAAACTAAGAAACTTGTTACACTCCTGCACAGAGGAACAAATTGGTGACTTGATAGGTGCAAGAAGGCTGTTGATCGTCTTAAAAATCTTATTAGGATTTGCAGCACCATCACTAATGATAGACGAATAGTACTTTGTTCTTGCTGCTTTGAGTGCTTCAGCGTATTGACTCAAGTGATCGTCATACATAAGCTTATGAACAGTTAATCCAGATTTCTTATATTGGCGTTCAAGCTGCCTATTTTTTATCTTCATGGCCCTTAACTCAGTGGTGTACCAAGGAGAAGATTTACTAAATGAAACAACACGTTCTCTCCTAGGAGCTAATTCATCCAAAGCAGATGACAAAATAGAATTGTAGTGATCAACAGTTTCAACATCTGAATGCTCTAAGATCAGGCAGGAGAAATTATCAAAGTTAAGATTCTTGACATTTCTAAAACTAATGACCCTTTTTTGAGTACCTCTTAGAAGTGGAAAATTTAAATTAAAAGTGAGAAGCTTATGATCACTGATACACAAGTCACTACTATCAAGCTGATCAATGTCCACCCCAACAGAACATATCAGATCAAGTGTGTGACCTTTATTATGAGTGGGAAATTTCACATGCTGAGTCATGTTAAAACATTCTAATGCATCCATGAAATCAACTGTTAAATTACTATTAGAGTTATCCACGTGGATATTAATGTCACTAGTCACAATCATTGCTGGACAAACAGCACTAAGAGATGTAAGTAGCTCTGTGAGTTCAGTAAAAAATAAAGGATTTGGTTTTGGAGGTCGATATATGAGTACAATAAGGACAGGTGAGACACCGTTCACTTTAAAAGCAATGCACTCAAATGATGTTACACAGGGAATTGTCATTTTCGTGACAGATATATCAACTCTGTAGATAACAGCGAGACCACCGCCTTTACCACTTAGACGTGGCCTCTCAATATATGTGTATCCCGGTGGAGCACTCATATTTAAATTAATAAAATCATTTGGCTGGTGCCAAGTCTCACACATACAAAAGAAGTCCAGAGAATTGTTCAATATGATATCATGAAGTACAGCAGTCTTATTATTCAGTGAACGAACATTTAGATGTGCAAATCGAGCAGTTTCAAGTCGTATTTTCTGATGAGTCAGTTGCGGATAACACAAGTTTGCATGGCAGACACCACGTAGAGAACGCTTTTGTATATCAGAGTCATTGGATCGAGAGCACAAAACTTTATTGCCAGTCCCAGTAGTATGAACATTCCGCCGTGATCCTCGGTGTAAATATTTCGGCCGACGTAAAAGCCGACATGATTTCAAGGTCTTTAGAACACAGACGTCAGGAAGTAAATAGTGTTCCAGTGAGAGAAGTTCAGCGAAAGAGTACCTTGTCATGATGAAATCCAACTGTTGAAGGACCCGCTCTCCACGAAGCCCAGACAGGGTCAAAATAATGATGATGATGATAATGCAAAGCAAAGGAATCCGCATGATATGAGGAGCAATATCCAAATTGGGTCAGTTGAAGTAGAGTCCAGACGCGTTATCACACCGCAGCATGTAAATAGCTATCACACAGGCCGCAGCGTTTCCAATCAGCAGGATCCGCAATCCCACGATGTTTTGCCCAAAAGCTAAGAGAAACTCACAGTAGAACTCCAGTGTCAGAAAACAGCATGAAAACACTAAATAATAAAATGTTTAAAACAGACGAATGAGGTAATTAGTAAAAACACGGACGGAGAAGCGGCAGCCAACATGCGCCAGCGTTCTCTCCACCGGAAACAAGTGGAGAGAACGCATGGGTTACATGGGTTCTCTCATGGGTTCTTTACATGGGTTGTGCATTGGCATGGCTCCTCAGCGCGGATGAATCTAATGTTATGAGGAAAATGTGTGGCTGTCAATGAATCACAGATTGTAGTCTTGGAAGTATGACTAAAATAAGAATTTTCACCAGAGGATGTCATCTGAACAAGTAAGTAACTTGTAAATCTGTCACTTTTGTTCTGACCAACTGAGGAAAAAAAGCATTTCAATAAATTGCGCTACCAATGGTGATTAAATCTAATGATTGCTTAGCTCATTTTACATCAAACCGTGCAAATGATTATTATTGTTATATTTTGTTCTTAAATTGTTAATGTTAAAAACATCAGCACTGCATGACTACGTGTATTTAGTGTGTGTAAGTTACCTGTAGATTTTAATTTCTGTAGTCTAATCTTTAATTGCCCATTTGTCATACCATACAATCCGCAATCAAAATAAGTTTTATTTCAGCTGCTGTGAGAAAAGGATCCGTCATCTGCAGCATCCTAACATGCCATATACACTCGAAAAAAATTATCCTTTAAACCTACTTAATTTAATTATGGACAGCGGTTCCACACAAGCAAATTGTTTTTTATTAACATTAATAGAATTTTTTGAATCTATGTAAAATTTTTGTGTTGTGACAACACAACTGAATGAGGACGAATCTATTTTTTGATGTCAAATCAAATCAATGCAATTGCTTCCCTGTAGCTTAAACTTGTTAAGTTTAGTGTACATGCTTTAGTTTATTTAAAACCAGCCAAATATGTTTCATTCAACCAACAAAAGGAGATTTGTTTCAAATAACTCAATTAAATTATGGACAGTGGTTCCATCCAATTAGGTTTTCTTACTTTAACTCAGTGATTTCTATTTAAAGTAACTCCCTTCAAAGCAGCATTTATTTGTGTGTGATTACCTTGTAGAGACAAAAAAAGGGACAAGATATGTAACAAGTTATCAAACTGTATTTGTCAGTTGCAATAAACTGTGTTTTAAACAGCCTGTTCAGTCATTACATTCAAGAATCTTTAAACTTGTGCAAATGCTTTTAACAGTCTGATGTAAAAGTAATTTTAGATAATGTTAGAATCAAGAGACTTCTGCAAACTCAGAAAGTGAAAATTAACCTGGAAAAAACAAAACAAAGGATAAATACAATTAAATATTTTTCCTTTTTTTTTTTTTTTTTACAAATTTACAAGATGGTAAATGTCC
Source organism: Chanodichthys erythropterus (assembly GCF_024489055.1). Taxonomy (NCBI): domain Eukaryota; kingdom Metazoa; phylum Chordata; class Actinopteri; order Cypriniformes; family Xenocyprididae; genus Chanodichthys; species Chanodichthys erythropterus. The sequence continues at coordinate 30,395,382 of NC_090227.1, forward strand.
AGATGGTAGTTTGCTCTTCAGTGCACTTTATTGGATAACTTGTTGCCATCAACTTTTGCAGTGCTTTGAAAGTATACACGAATCCAGGATGGTAGCTCAAATTCAGTCCATATATTAGTCCCATCAACATGTCTGTATATGGCATATGGGACACTGCTAAGGTCTGAAGAATCTTTTGCCCCTCTAACACCACTCCAACATCTGCTAGGCTCTCTTCTATATCTGCACCTTCCAGTCTTATGAAATAAATCCCCATCGAAATCTTCTGAATCGCCTCCTGTCCTGTCCTAGTGTGGATATTAAAAACAAACAAACAAAAAAACAAAACAAAAACAGCACTCTTAAATTCCTGTGTTTTAACTTTAACAAAGCATTTAGCATCCTTGAAAATAAACAACATTTTAAAATGCACATATACTCACCATATACAGATCAGACTGCTAGGGCCTTCTTTCATGTAGACACAGAGAGATTTGATTATGCACTCTCTCTTCAGTTCAGTGTCACCATTCTGGATGCAAACAACAACAACAACATTACCCAAATATAGCCTTTACCCTTTAAAATTAAAATAATTCACCTTTCCATAAGATTACCCTGCCATTGCTCCCATCATACTCAACCACTTTCAGTTATCCATCCTCCTCATGCTTTACATCAGGGGTGTGAAAGCTTGCTCCTAGAGGGACTGTTCTGCAGAGTTTAGCTCGACCCAAATTAAATGCACCTGAACCATCAATGTTTTTTGGAATTTTCAAATAAGGACAAAGTGTTAAAAGTTGCGCTAGGGTAAGTTAGAGCTAAACTCTGTAGAACATTGTCCATTAACAATAGTGTTATACATGTAACATCTGTCAGTTACTTTGCATTTATTGTATTTATCATGGTAATAAACAATCTTATTATATCTGTTTATGCATGCTCATGACCATAACCCCAGTGAGAGAATATTGTTTTAAAGGGTTAGTTCACCCTAAAATTAAATTTCTGTCATTTATTACTCACCCTCATGTCGTTCCACACCAGTAAGATCTTCATTCATCTTCTGAACACAAATTATATTTTTGCTGATATCCCAGGGTATCTGATCCACTCAAAGGCAGCAACGTCATTGCACCTTTTGACGTCCAAAAAGTTAGTTAAAAATATGGTTAAAGTAGCCCATGTGACTGCAGTGGTTCAACTTTAATGTTATGAAGCGATAAGAATACTTTTTGTGGTCAAAAACAAAAACATTATGACTTTATTCAACAATTGGAACTGTCATCCTTGTTTACATCCGAATGCCAACTTAGTATAGGCTGAAGCTTTACACGTGCATTTGATGCTGACACAGGAGTCAGCCAATAACGAGCTGTTATTCGGATATAAACAAGTCAGTCTGCAGTGAGTTCACTACGTATGGCAACAGTTTAAATTGTTGAATAAAGTCATTATTTTTGTTTTTGCGCAAAAATAGTATTCCCGTCCCTTAATAACATTAAGGTTAAACCACTGCAGTCACGTTGACTATTTTAACCATGTTTTTAACTACATTTCTGAACGTCAAAAGGTGTAATGATGTTGCTGCCTATGAGTAGATCAGATACCCTCAGATTTCATCAAAAATATCTTAATTTGTGTTCTGAAAATGAATGAAGGTCTTACCGGTGTGGAACGACATGAGGGTGAGTAATGACAGAAATTTAATTTTTGGGTAAACTAACGCTTTAATTCAAGGTTTTGTTGAGTGTAGTTTTTCATACCTGTGTAATGGGCACCAAGAGATGTTTAATTTTTTTGTCCAAGGACTCCTCCTCAATTTGCAAACATCAGTTTTCCAAAGTATCCATTCAGCTTGACAAAGAAAGTTGACACCAATGGGATAATTTTTAAAACAAAAACATTATGAAGAGCAGCTTTATCAGTTTTATTGAGCCAAGCCATGGGTTCTAACTAACTACTTTTATTAAAACCTAAAAAGACAAATACAGTGCCTTCACTTACCTTAGCCAAAACGCCATTTTCTCCTTCAATAAACTTGTGAAATTCCTTTATTTCACCAAAGACAGTGACGAACTCCAAAAACCATGATGAAAAACTGTCATAAAAAAGTAATATCAGATAAAATGTCAAAATGTATG